>NC_137969.1:36224708-36494708 GCF_963924665.1 Micromys minutus | reverse complement strand
TTACAGATGGTTGTGAACCACTATGTGGTTGCTGGGATTTGAACTCAGGACCTCTGGAAGAGCAGCCAGTGCCCTCAACCTCTGAGCCATCTCTCCGGTCCTGAAATACTGTTTTTAACATCAAAGAAACCTATACATTTCAATTCAGTGCTTTACAAATCCTGCCCATTTTCAAAGCAACGTTTCCTATGGTTCTTACAGCCTGCTTTTGTGTTCTTATGACGTAAAGGGTTACAGTTTGAAGAGGGCAGCATAAAAGGAAAAGACAAAGCACTGGCCATTAGCTTTGCCCATGTCCAGACCCGGTGATCATAGCAGAGAAACAACAGAGTGAGAAGAGGCCTGATGGGTGGGAGCTGGCCTCAGCAAGCATGGAAAGAGCTCTCAGAGGGACCGATTCAAAAGATAGCAATGAAAAGGCAGGCAGAATACCAGCAGCTGAACTTTACCTGCTTATATGAGATGGCCAGTTCAGGTTCCATAGCCCCCATTACTAGGAGTCTTGGCTAGGGGCCCCCTAATAGATTTCTGGGAGTTTCCATTGCACTAGGCTTGTACCTTGTCCCCGAATTGCCCTCTAAATCCCGTGTATCTCTCCCTCCATCCTCTCCCCTATCTGATCCTGTACCCACCTGCTCCCATTCCACCAGAAACATCCATTCTATTCCCTCTTCCCAGGGAGATCCATGCATTCTCCACACCCTTGAGCCTTCCTTGTTAGTTAGCCTCTCGAGGTCTCTAGATTGTAACATGATTATCCTTTATCTTACAGTTAATCTCTGCTCATAAGTGAGTATATATCATGTGGAGGAACTGGACATCAACACAAAACCCTTGACCTACAATTTGCCATGCTATCATAATGTGTTGGCATAAAGGTGGCACAGAAATTATAGGACTGGTTAACCAATGACTGGCCCAACTTGAGACGATGCCACAAGAGGAAGCCCACCCCTTACACTGCAAGGAAGGCCAAGAAGCAGAGGGAGGGGGGCCAGAGACCTAGAATAGAAGCAAACATGGCTGGAAAAAAAAGTCAATGAAATGATTTCTAATGATATTCTGCTATACTCATAGACTGGCGCCCAACCCAATTGTCAGAAACGCTTATTCCAGTAACTGAGGAAATAGATGCAGAAACCTATGGTCAAACATTAGGTGGAGCTCATAGAATCCTGCCAAAGATCAGGAAGAAAGATTATAGGAGCCAGAGGGGTCGAGGACACCACAAGACAACTACAACAGCAATGACACTGATGACAACGACAACAACAACATAGAACCAACAAACCTGGTCTCACAGGGGCTCTGCGACTGAACTGACAATCAGGGAGCCTGCATAGGTCTAACATAAGTCCTCTGCATATATGGCATACTGTACAGCTCGGTATATTTGTGGATCTTCTAATGGGGGGGGCTGTCTCTGACACTTTGCCTGTATTGGAGACCCCTGCTATCTAGTCATAATATGTGGGGAAGCATCGAATCTTATTCCAATCTGATACGTTATGTTTGGTTAATAGCCTTGGGAGGCCTACCCTTTTCTGAAGGGAAATGGAGAAGGGGGTTATGTAGGAATGGCTGAGGGTTAGGAGGGAGGAGAAACTGCAATTGGAATGTAGTATATGAGTGAATAAGTTGATTAGTAAAATAAATAAAATAGATTGTACTAGAGTGTGGCCTTGATGGCAGGACGACCAGGAAAAGAGTGGCTACGGGGGCTGTGAAGCTTGGGGAGCAAGGCCCTAGGTTGGAGAGAGGTGAGCCTTGGGAGGTAGGACCTTGGGAGTCCATTAGTAAGGTGAGAGACAGGCTTGTGGGCACACAGGCAAGTTACTGAGAGGTGAGAAAGGAAGCCTGTGGCCTTTATGATTACAGTCATTGCCTCATAATAGTTTGGATTCATGATGGCATGAAGGCAGCATACATTCAACAAAGCTGGCTCCTTGGGGACTGAATGTTGATCTATTTCGTGCAGTGATGTTTGATACTACCTCTGGGTACAGAGTAAGGCAGTCATCCACAGTCCTAGTCATCTTCTCTAACATGTGGATCACTCACTAAAACTCTGTTATGTGATGCTGTTAATCAAGGATGGGAGGCATCAGATATAATAAGTATGCTTTCTGATTGTGTTATCTTGCTGTTAACAATAGGATTGTTGGTACATAGCCCCATCCTAAGATAGGAGTAGCTCTACTTACATTTCCTCAGGACATTATTATCAAGGTATGATACTAGCTCTATTAGTAGGAATCTTCAGAGAACTAGAACAGAAGGAAGCAGATACACATATCTATTTAATCTATTTATGTTTCTGAGTCCTCAGGTTCTACATTCATGGGCTCAACACATTGGGTCAAAAGTATATGGAAAGGGGGGGGGTTGAGAGATGCCTCTGTGGTTAAAAGCACTTACTGCTCTTACAGAGAGAACTGAATTTAGCTCTTAGCACATACAAAACAAATCATAATCACAATGGTATGGATCTCTAGTTCCAAAGGATCAAAGTCAACTTCTGGTCTCCAAGGTCACCAGCTATGCACAAGATACATAGACTTACAGACAGACAAAACTCTCATATACTTACAATGAAAATAAATTCATATTTTTTAAATAGTATGAAAAAAACAAATTTGCATTGACCATGTATATAGTTCTAATATCAAGACATTTCTTAGTTATGACAATGCATCTATTTCACCATCTGAGCAATAAAGAATAAGGAACAGAGGAAATTCTGAAGAATATTAAATGGTGTTGTGCAAGGTGGGCCAGTTACCCTACAGGGGAAAAAGGAATCACAGAGCAGTTCCTGGGCTCCCTTGAGGTGAGAAGTCATGAGTTTAAATGAATTCACTCTTCCCCGTACAGTGTGCTTTACCCCAACCACATTCAATCTCTGGAACAAAGCACAAACTCGTGCTTTGGCAGCAGTGAGAGTCAGGTAGGAAGAATGAGAAAGACTGTGTGTTCAGAGGAGCAGCTCTCATAGTTCACCATGAAGTCAGCTGAGAGTTTAATGTAACATAATTTCATATAATTGGTGGGTCTCAAGAGGAAAAGTTTTATTACTTGCCATTTGTCTGTTTAGTACAAACACTTAAAACACTACTCCCACCCATGTCTTAATGGCCATGTAAATTAGATGGCATAGCTTATAATCAGTGAACTCTCCATACATTCCCAATGGTGAGGATGGGGAAGACTACACCCACACACTGCATTATCCAAGCTCTGGTAGCTGTATTTCCTTTCACAGTAATATCAGTTTTAGTAGATAAAACTGGTTCCTTCCAGATCCTATTCTAAGCAGACACAATTAAATTTCTGCATCTCTAACAAAAAGTTATGGAATCATAAATTCTCTTATTTTTAAAAATGATTGTTTTCTGCTGCTTCATGAAGCCTCTAAGGAGACAGTTATGCTAGGTCCCTATGTGGAAGCATAACTGAGTGTCATTAATAGTTTGAGGGATGTGCGGTCTCACATCAGATGGGTCTCAAGTTGAGGCTGTCATTCATTGGCTGTTCCCTTGGTCTCTGTTCCTTCTTTATTCCTGCACATCTTGTAGGCAAGACAGATTTGAGGTTGAAGGTCCTGTGAGTGGATTGATGTCCCCCTCCTTTCTCTAGAAGTTCTTCGGGAAACAGATGCAAAGACCACAGGCTCAGGAAGTCTAGTAGAAGACTTGGGGATAGAAGTGTACAATCTGGAGGTATCAAGAACACCACAAGAAGACATACAGAGTCAACTAACCTGGGACCATGGGAGCTCCCAGAGACTGGGCCACCAACCACCAAACACACTAGAGGTGGACCTAGGTCCTTTACATATTTGTAGCAAATGTACAGCTTGGTCTTCATGTGGGTTCCCTTATAAGTAGAATGGAGGCTGTCTCTGTCTCTGTTTGCTGCCCTTACCCCTACCTGGACTGCATGATTGGACCTCAGTGCAAGAGGATGTACCTAAAAAATTGGAAAATCTGGAGGAAATGGATGAATTCCTAGACAGATACAAGGTCCCAAAGTTAAACCAGGACCAAGTAAACCTTCTAAATAACCCTATAACACCTAAAGAAATAGAAGAAGTCATCAAAAGCCTCTCAACCAAAAAAAGCCCAGGTCCAGACGGGTTCAGTGCAGAATTTTATCAGACTTTTATTGAGGATATAACACCAATACTCGCCAAACTATTCCAAAACATAGAATCAGATGGAATATTACCCAACTCATTTTTTGAGGCTACAATAACCCTCGTACCTAAACCACACAAAGATCCTACAAGGAAAGAGAACTTCAGACCAATCTCACTTATGAACATTGATGCAAAAATACTCAACAAAATCCTCCCAAACCGAATCCAAGAACACATCAAAACAATCATTCATCATGACCAAGTAGGCTTCATCCCTGGGATGCAGGAATGGTTTAACATAAGGAAATCCATCAACGTAATCCACCATATAAACAAACTCAAAGACCAAAATCACATGGTCATCTCACTAGACGCTGAGAAAGCATTCGATAAAATCCAACACCCCTTCATGTTAAAAGTCCTGGAAAGAACAGGAATCCAAGGCCCATACTTAAACATAATAAAAGCAATATACAGCAAACCAACAGCCAACATCAAACTTAATGGCGAGAAACTTGAAGCAATCCCACTAAAATCAGGGACTTGACAAGGCTGCCCACTCTCCCCTACCTATTCAACATAGTACTGGAAGTCCTGGCTGGAGCACTTAGACAGCAAAAGGAGATCAAGGGGATACAAATCGGAAAGGAAGAGATAAAAACATCACTCTTTGCCGATGACATGATAGTGTACTTGAGTGATCCCAAAAATTCCACCAGAGAACTCCTACAGCTGATAAACAAGTTCAGCAAAGTGGCTGGAAACAAAATTAACTCAAACAAATCAGTAGCCTTTCTGTACTCAAAGGACAAACATGTGGAGAAAGAAATTAGGGAAAACGTACCCTTCATAATCGTTACAAAAACTATGAAATACCTTGGTGTGACTCTAACTAAGCAAGTGAAGGACCTGTATGACAAGAACTTCAAACCTCTAAAGAAAGAAATTGAGGAGGATCTCAGAAAATGGAAAGATCTCCCATGCTCATGGATTGGAAAAATCAACATCTTAACAATGGCCATCCTACCAAAAGCAAGCTACAGATTCAATGCAATCCCTATCAAAATTCCAACCCAGTTCTTCATGGAATTGGAAAGATCAATGTGCAATTTCATATGGAATAACAAAAGACCTAGAATAGCGAAATCCATCCTCAACAACAAAAAAACATCTGCGGGAATCACTATCCCTGACCTCAAGCTATATTACAAGGCAATTGTGCTGAAAACTGCATGGTACTGGTACAGAAATAGGCATGTGGATCAATGGAATAGAATAGAAGATTCAGAAATGAGCCCTCATGTATATGGTCACCTGATTTTTGACAAAGGAGCAGTAAACATTCAATGGAAAAAGGACAGCCTATTCAACAAATGGTGCTGGTCCAACTGGCACTCAGCATGCAAAAGAATGAAAATAGACCCGTTCTCATCTTCTTGTACAAAGCTCAAGTGTAAGTGGATCAAAGATCTCCACATTAAACCAGATACACTGAAACTATTAGATGAGAAAGTAGGGAAAACCTTAGAACACATAGGTACAGGAGAAAATTTCCTGAACAAAACACCAATGGCTCAAGCTCTAAGGTCAAAGATTAACAAATGGGACTTAATGAGATTGCAAAGTTTCTGTAAGGCTAAAGACATCGTCAAGAAAACAAAACGGCAACCAACAGAATGGGAAAAGATCTTTACCAACACCACATCAGATAGAGGCCTAATATCCAAGGTGTACAAGGAACTCAAAAAGCCAGACACCAGAGAATCAAATAACCCTATTAAAAATGGGGTACAGAGCTAAACAAAACGTTTTCAGTTGAGGAACACCGAATGGCCGAGAAACATCTGAGGAAGTGCTCGACATCCTTAGCCATCAGGGAAATGCAAATCAAAACAACCCTGAGATTCCACCTCACACCAGTCAAATTGGCCAAGATCCAAAACTCAGATGACAGCAGATGCTGGCGAGGCTGCGGAGAAAGAGGAACACTTCTCCACTGTTGGTGGGGTTGCAAGCTAATACAACCACTCTGGAAATCTGTCTGGCGATACCTCAGAAAATTGGATATAGTACTACCTGAAGACCCAGCTATTCCACTTCTCGGCATATACCCCAGAGACACTTTAATACACAACAAAGATATATGCACCACAATGTCCATAGCGGCTCTATTTATAATAGCCAGAAACTGGAAGGAACCCAGGTGTCCTTCAGAAGATGAATGGATACAAAAATTGTGGTACATATACACAATGGAATACTACTCAGCCACCAGAAACAATGACTTAACCAAATTCTTAAGAAATGGCTGCATCTAGAGAATATCATCCTGAGTGAGATAACCCAGTCACAAAAGAACAGACATAATATGCAGTCACTGATAGTGGGATGCTAACCCCAGAGGCTTGCACTCCCCCAGAAACAACTCACAGACTGTATGAAGTCCAAGAAATAAGGAAAACAAAAAAATATATATATATACATATATTTACAAACAAGAAGACTTTGACTGTTTCCATGTTGTGTTTTGTTTTGCATGTACTTTACGCTTATTGTAACTATTGGGTTTTCAATGCGTACTGTCGGGCCCTTGAAAAAAATCAAGTACTGACTAAAAAAAATATATTCACATGGTTTTATGTGAAAAATTATTTTAATGTCTGAAAAAATAGTACTGACAAAAAAGTATAATTTTAAGCAAAAAATGTTTAAAATCTGTACATTTATCTTTGTTTTGTAAAATAAAGTCGTTTAAAAAAAAAAAAAGAGGATGTACCTAGTACTGTTTGGACTAGATGTGGTACCCAAGGGGAACTCACCTTCTCTAAGGAGAAGGAGAGGGAGCAATGGGGACAGGGATTTTTTATTATAATTTTTAAATATTCACTTTTTAACATTTTTATCATATCACCCTTTTTAATTTGAAAATTTTTATTTAATTTAATTTTTTTTTTACATTCCAGATTCTATCCCCTTTCCAGTCCACCCTCTGACTGTTCCACATCCTACTCCTCCTCCTCTGCATCTCTCCCTTCTTCACAAGGCTGTCCCCACCTCCAGCCCATACCCCATTAGACCTCCCCACTCATTTCACAAGGAGATAGTTCTCATTTTTTCCTTAAATTCATACAAAATTCTAAGTATATCTTGACAACCCGTAGGTGTCCCATTCACTCAGTGAATTGCTAAAAATTGTTAACTCTTGCATAGCATTATTTTTCATATGTGATCCAAAGATATTGTTCACTTTGTGCCTGAGGATGCTATACCCAAGACCATGAAGAAGCTTACTTGGATCCAATCTCAAATAAATCTGTTCTTAGAACACAACATGCAACAAGTATCATGATAAATGCTGAGCAAAGATTACCTGAAAAAATCAAAGAAAATGTGAGCTTGGTGCCATGAGCTTGGTGCCAACTGAGGTAAGGAATGGTAAGTCTGAGATCATATAGGACCATGGAGGAGGTATGTCTGGGCTTGGTTAAGAATCTCCTTTTACCTTCTTTAATAAACAGGAGACTTTTCCTTAGATGTAGATTAAACTTAATATGCCTATGTATCAAAGATATTGGTTCTCCCTTTATCAGAGATCATTGTTGGTGCAAGTTCAAGAAACATGGCAGGGACTCAGAAGAAAATTTTACACACACATGCGTGTATACACACACACACACACACAAATACACACCACACACAGACACATACACACACATACATACCACACACACACACACACACACACACACACACTCAGACACACACACCACATGAAGTGGGGAGGGGGAATTGCCATACCACACTATACCACTCCACACACTTTGGTTAGGTTAAGGCTTCCACTAATGTCTTACATCTGAGAGGAAGATAGTGAGAAGGTTGGGCTAATAATATGAAGAGCAACAACCTCTATCCCAGAAGACTGCACTCTGTCTTCTCAGATCCTCAAGTAATCAGCTTGCTATAAATTTGGCAGGAAAAGATGTTATGTTTAGCACTGGGGGCTAGTCTGGTGCTATCATATATGCAAATGTTGAAGCCTGGTCCCCAAATCTGGTTGCCCCCACAAACAGATCCTCACCTACACCACATAATGCAAGGTAAGATTTGTTCTCCAATTTAAAGCTATTAGCTAAAAATGCGTAGCTATGGGCAATTATAAATGTGGAGAATAGAAGTAAGAGGGGTTTCAGTTACCAGGCAGGGAGTTACAGGTAGAAAAAATCGAGAGAGAGAGAGAGAGAGAGAGAGAGAGAGAGAGAGAGAGAGAGAGAGAGAGAGAGAGAGAGAGAAATAGAAGAAGAAGAAGAAGAAGAAGAAGAAGAAGAAGAAGAAGAAGAAGAAGAGGTCTTAAGTCTTCAGATGTGATGGACCAAGAGCACAAGGCAGAGTGAATTGCCCCCTGAGGACAGGCCGACGGAGCAGAAATAACCTGTCTGTGACTCACACAACAAATACCTGGAAAGCACAGGTGGGAAGTGGACACTTTACTGAATAGAAAAATGAATTGAGGGTAATTCCCCAATAAGGATACTATCCTGATTAAAAATAAATCCACAGGACTCTGCTACAAGTATTGGGGGTCTGGAGATGCCATAATAACTAGTAGAGTTATTAAATAACTATTAAATTAAGTATACAGTTTAGTCCACAAATTGTTTAGTCTAAATTGACAAGTAACATAACATTAACTATTAATATACTACTAATTAAATATATAATAATAATATAATACTAATTAAACACCTGTTGGGTTATTTCCAGCTTTGGTGTATGACAAATAAAACTGCTTAGAGCCCTGAGCTATATATAATATAAACATGTTTCCATCTGTGTTGGGCAAATACCTAGAGGCAAAATGGCTGGATTACATGGTTGGTGCATGCCACTCCTCAACTGTCACACAGGAAGAATCCAGTCTAGTCTGGTTCCTGTTTCAATGGTAAAACACAGATCACAATCAACCAGGGCAGGAACCTAAGGGGGGGAATCTGGAGGCAGGAACAGAAGCAGTGACCACAGAGAAATGCCACTTACTGGTTTGCTTTGCTCCCAGGCTCAACTTCAGCTACCTTTTGTATACAGCTCAAGCCCACGTAGCCCAAGAATGGCATCTGGGACTTCCAAAATTAATGAAAAGCTAGTAAACTGCCCACAGGCTGACTGATGGCGACAGCTCTGTAGCAGTAGACACTGGATGGTACTCACACCAACCCAGTGGTAGTGGCACAAGTTCCTTGCAACCCACCGTAATGTTCTGCGTTCCCGATTGAAGGACACACACATACACACACACAGCCTTATATTTAACCTGCCTTTACAGCTCAATGGGCCACTTCCAAACCTCCATGGTGTATCATGGGTATACCATAGATATATGGTATATCAGGGTTGGATGTATTTTATTAAAATTCAGGGGCCTTCTCTCTCAGCGAAATATTTAGAGTTCCTGTGTCAGTTATAGATATTCACTCTAAGTTGAAAGGTACCTCTTTATAACTATCCTTTCCTACACCCGTAAAAAGAAAATACTGCTTAGTAGGTCTCAAAACAGTGTAGGTAGCACATATCCCATATGGCTGTGTAATTCTATTCCACATAAGAGATAAATACAAAGGCTACTAGTATGAATGGGCTCCAGAACATACAAAGATATTGCAGTAAGTTCTTGCTTCCGGGAGTTGGGCCATGTGATATGACAGATCCAATAGTCTTGAACTATCACTGGAGACACAGAAATGATTTGGAACATTTAGCAGTCCTTTATAGTTAAACTCTAAAACAGAGCCTTGCGGTTTTGGAATAGTACCCTGCCATGTTCTGTAGATACCCAATTATTTTTAGACAGAAAAATTTGGCCTGCTATGGTGCCTTAATAGAAACAGAAGAGGCGATCATGGCCCACTAAGTTCCTAAGTACTATTAACTGACCTTGGTAAACTGGGTAATATATGAATTACCAAGTTATGAATGTTGGCAAACATATCAATATCCCATCACCAGTTTGAGTACTATGTAAACAGTGAGGATCTAAAGGTGTAATTAAGCTATGGAGAAGAAAAACAAACACCACACTCCTACTTTGATACACTACTGCTTTCTGTCTCTAGTTCTACACTTTACTGGGGATTCCCTAAGCATCCTCATAGAATTAACTTTACAGATAGAGAGAGAACTATTTATAAATGACTCCCCACAATATGCAATCTCCACCTAAAGTAGATGTCTGTAGGACTATAGTCCCTCCTTGCTACCTCTCTAAGGCACAGTGGTGTAGGGGAAACCCTCTATACATGAAAAACTTTAGCAGTATATTTGCTTAGAAAAAAACATAAGACATTTGGATATATTCGTGGGCTTAAATTCAATTCCATAGATTTGCTGAACAATTATAGAATTAACAGGATAGTGACTGAAAAAAACTGGAGTCAAAGAAATTTGGAGGTGAAATTTCTGGCTAGACTTCTTATTCATAAAAGATGGGACACAGGTATTGATGTCACATATATCAAAGGAAGCTTTTAGTAATCAGGTGTATAAGGGGACCAATTCTGTGAATGCCAGTCAACCTCTTTCCCCAGCCACCTCTATTATTATGTCATATGCAATGACCAAGGTGACTTTGGTGGCGGGGATAAAAGTTTAACCTTAGTAATATGGGCTTCTGATCAAGGCCTATCTGGCTTCAGGCACATCTGAGAAGCCAAGATCAACATCAATTTCCTGGTATGGTGTTATTCCCTGTAGTGATCCAATAGTTATATGACAGTATTTGAGTATATTGTATCACTCCATTAGTGGGAGCATATTCATTTCATTCTTACTAGACGTGTAACTAAAAAGTGGGTTTGACTTTTCTTCCTACATCACCTTTTCGAAAACCACCATCCTCAGAGATAGAGAAAACCTTCTCTATCCTGGCATGCTACACAGCATTGGCTCTGATCAAAAATTCCATTTCACAGCCAAAGAAGTGTAGCATTAGTATCGTGTTTATAGAACTTAATTTGCTCTGAAGCAGCTAACCCAACAGAATAGTGGATAGCTATTGAGGACCACAGTACCTGCTCGATGGCTTGTCTTGCAAGCCGGGCACAGTTCTTTAGGCGGCTGCTTATGCTCTGAATCAGGCTCTATTAAATGGTGCTATTTTTCTCATAGCTGAAACTCATGGGTCTACAAATGAAGGGGTGGAGCTAGGAGTGGCACCACACACCATCACCCCTAGTAACCTACTAGAAAACGTTTGCTTCCTGTTTCCACAGTCTTCTGCTCTGTTGATCCAAGGTTCTTAGCTCCAGATCAAAGAATCATTCCACCAGGTAACAAAACAATGGTTTCATTGAACTAGATGTTTATGCTGCCACCTGGCCACTTTAGGCTCCTTGTGTCTTTGAGTCAATAGACTGAGAAGGGAGTTATAATGTTGGCTAGGGTGATTGATCTAGCCTACCGAAAAAAAAATTGTTCTTTTATTTCACAATGGGGGTGGGGAAGAAGTGTTTCTGAAGCAAAGGACATTTCTGAGGGCATTTCCCAGAATTACTATGCTCTGTGGTTTAGGTCAATGGAAAAGTACAGCTACTCAATCCAGACAAACATCTGACAGCTCTCCAGGAATTCAACTCTGAGCTACCAAGTAAAGAAACAAAGGCCTTGATGGAAAGAACAAAGAATTAATAGTAGAAGAGTATAAATGCCAGTTATGACCATGTAACTAGCCATAAATATGAGGTTTCTAATGGCTTTTTAAATTAAGCACATGTTTATGCGTAAGGTTATGTGTAAGTATTAGGAAGGATCTTTGTTTTTGTTCCTGTCTTATTCCAGTAACATGAAGGAAAATTGTGTACTAACTTTACTTAAGTCAGCATGTAAATGTCATCAATTTCTTATTATAGCCCTAAAGTTATAGGCTACCAGGAGAAGAACAACATTACTTGGAGTCTTTGCCATTGATTCTGGGAATCAATTTATCAGTTTTTGTCATATGCAGGAAATTTGGGCCTTGTTACTTGTAATTATGACTTTAAATTGTCTCTATTAGGAGGTTTAGTTTGTCTTACAGTGGTATGGATGACCTTCAAGTAGGTAAGATGTGGGTATCTGATCACTCATTGTATGTGACACTAAGTTAAGTTTGTCTTGTTGTTTTATTTGTGTATGTATATGTGTGCGCACACATGCATGTACATACATGTGCTAGTGCCCATCAAGACCAAAAGAGACCATTAGATTCACTAGAGCTAGATGACTATGTATTGGACACTAGGCAGGGATCTGAACTGTGTTGCCATGAACCAGCAGCAAGTGTTCTTCCTTGCCTCCATGTTATTAGTAGTAGTTGAAATGTTTTTTTAATCATGTCTTTATTATGGTGAGTCCATGTGTTTATGTGGAAGCCAGAGCATAATTTGCAGGAGTTCTCACCTTGAACCATGTGGAGCCCTGGGATTGAATTCAAGGTCATCAGGCTTAGTGACGGGCTCCTTTACTTATTGAGGGCCCCTAAAAGTAAGATCTTAAAAGAAGAATTATACCCATGTTGACAATATTATGCACAATAGCAATGTGATGTCAGTAATCCCGGTGGCAGATATAAATGTCGTTGTATCATTCAGCTTGAAATGGGGCACTCTGAGGCATGCTGCAACACACATGGACAGAGGACATTGGGCTTTGTGAAATGACTCAGTCACAAAAGGCCAGTACTATGATTTTGCTTTCACTTAGCCATCAACTCATGCAAAATATAATGGAGGTTACGAGGCTGGAGGGAAAGAAGGAACTTATGAACTGTGGTTTAATGGGTACAGTATGCGCTCCTAATAGTTGAGCCATCTCTTCACCCAATGATATGCTCTTGGAGAGTCTGTGGGAGAGTCTGGGCAAGAGGTTAACATTCACATAAGGTGGCAGAGTGCAGACGATTGTTCTCCTTAATGCGTACGCGCATCATTCAATTCACCAAGGACTTGGATTAAGACAGGAGGAGAAAGAATGAATCTCTTTTATGTTGGAGAATCCATCTTCCTTTAGTTCTGGTTTGGAGGGAGGGCTTTGGGCCAAGCAAGGACATACACTATTGACTCTCTGATTTCCACACTGAGCCTTATATTGGAATTGTGTCGTTGATGTTCCTTGGCCTTCAGCTTGTAAATGGTAGATGGTCATTTCATAGTCTCCATAATCATGTAAGCAAATTAATCATTTTAAATCTTCCTCTCCCCCTATACACGCACACACACATACACACACACACACACACACACACACACACACACACACACAAACTTCTTTGCCCAGCACAGTATCTGGGTTAGCAGAGAATATCCAATTCATATTGTGTTGTGTAAAGGCATGAGCTTTTCTCATTTCTGGAACTCATTATATTTGTTAAAGTATACATGCCACTCAGAACTAAAGATGTTGACAAAGAAGGAAAGGGGAAATTAATGCAACTCATGGCTCCCTTTCCATTTAGTTTTCACTTCTTCAGTCGTTGGAAGATATTCAATGAAAACAGTTCAGTTTGTTTTCTGAATGTTTAGCAAGATCTGGTGTGAAAAAAAAAATACATAGCACATGGGATCTACAAAATACGTGCTATGTCAGTTTTTAATTATTCTACATATAAATTGAATTGACTTTTGGAGTTTTTAAATTTCGTTGTATTTTTGTGTGCATGCCTGCATGTATGTATGTGTACCCAGTGCAACCAGAAGTCTATGGAGTACAGAAGAAATATCAGATCCCCCGGAGCTAGACTTTCAGATGGTTGTGAGCCAGGATCTGAGCCTAAGTTCTACACAAGAACAGTCAGGGCTCTTAACTGCTGAGCTATCTCTCCAGACCCTGCCTTCATTTTCATTTAAAACTGGAATTACACAATAGAAAGAGTAAGAAAAAAAAATCATTTTCAGGCTTTAAGGTTTCAGAATGTTCTGTACACAGAATGAAATGAGTGAATGAGAAGCACTGTGGCAGGTTGAGAGGAACCTTACAGAAAAAGAAGAAAGACGAAAGCTTAACATTCAGTGCCTGAAAGACCCCAGGTCGAATTCTGGGACCCGGCCCTCTGCTTCATTTTGCACAAAACTTTGAGGGGGAGAGTCGTACTTTTCAAGGGGGACCCCTTGAAATTGTACAGTGATGACTGGTAATATTTGAGGAATACATAAGGTTCCTACAAATGTGTGTTACTGGGGATCACTAATGTGAAAGTGAAGAACAAGCAACCTGTGAGTGTTTGGATCTAAAATGCTCCCCAGAGGTTGGAGAGTTAGCTCAGTCGTTAAGAGCACTGATTGCTTTTCTGGAGGACCCAGGTTCAAGTCTCAGCACCCACACGGCTCTTCACAACTGGCTGTAACTCCAGTCCCAGGGAATTTGATGCCTGTTCTGGTGTCTGTGGGCCATACACGCAGGCAAAACGTTTATATAAATAAAGCAAAGTAAGATAAATAGATAAAGACATTGGTCATCTTTTTTTTAGAGCAATTAGAAAAATAAATGAAGTATAGAGCTATAGGGTAAGATTTATTTAAAAAAAAGACTTCACAAGGTCCACATATTGAAGTTTTGGTCCATAAGTCATAGTGCTGTGGAAACTGGTGGAACATTAGGAGCTCAGACCTAGTCGAAGGAGGTTACATGTTTCAAGGAATGCTCTTCCAGGGGTCACTGAGCCTCTGGTTTCTTTTTGTCTGTCTTTGCTTTAGCTGTCATGCCATGAGTCATTTCCTCTGTCATTCATTCCTGTGATGCACTGTGCTCCCACACAGCCAAGGCGAGTGGTCCGCATACCTATGGACTGAAACTGGAAGCCTAACGAAGCCTTTCCACTTCCTGAGTTGATTCTTTCATGCATTTTTTCACAATGATGGACAGCTGACTGACAAGTAAGTCAGTAAATTCTTGCTATTATTGCCTTTCCATTTTAACTTCTGCTACTCATAGACTTTATATGACCAATACTGAAGAATCCAGACCCTGGGTATCTGATCTGGAGGCCCTGACATCCCTCTGCTTCTCCAGTCCCTAGTTATGAATGATAAGAGTCATTATCTCACTTTTATACCAGTGCTAACTAACAGTCAAGGCACCATCCCTCAGGTGACCAGAGCATCTGTTACCTTCTACTCTTTGAAGAGGGACAACTTCCACAAGGTCCAAGCCACCAAGAATCATCTGTCTCAGACTGATTAGTTGTGAAGATGTAGAACATCAGATACCCTTGATCTTAGAGCAAGAACACAGTAAAGACCATTTTGCTTTATGCAGGTGGAATCCTCATGACACCCTGGTTGGAGGAGAGATGAGAGTGGGAAGGAAAGTGAGACCTTGGGTCTTTCCATTCCAGAATTCATGAACCAACTGTATTCCTTCCTTTTGACTTCTTGCTCTGGGAGATTAATATATGTCCTGGAAATGTATCTTGAACATTAATCATAACCTGGGAGGTATAAACACAAGCATCTTTACCACGTGTCTGTGAGAGAAGCCCTGTGGCCAACTGGCATGAGCTCCCTTTTGAAGACCCAAATTCATGTGATTTGCAGCACCCGTCTCAGCACAGGTTGACAATGATACATCACTTCATCAATGGCCCGTAGCTTCTCTTGAGACTGATGCTAAGCAAGGACTTATCTACTGTAGTGGCTATTTCTGGTTGTCAGCATGACTATATCGGGAATGAACCACAGTCAAGAATTGGGAGGCTCATCTTTGATCCTGATCTTGAGACATAGAGGTTATGAATCTTAGGACACTAGGCAGGGAGATCTCTAAGCTCAAGATTATCTGGGACAAAGCAAGTCCCAGATCCAGGTGTGGTGGTACACACCTTTAATCTGGGACACACCTTCCATTGGAGACCTACAAAAGAACATTGGAAGAAGGAAGGTTCTCTCTCTTCACCTGCTTGCCTTGTGGGACTGAGCATCTGCTAGATCCTTGGACTTCCACTCACAACTGCTGCCGACCATTATTGAGAGTTGGACAACAGACTGTAAGTTACCAACAAATACCTTACTACACAGAGACTACCATAAGTTCTGTGACTCTAGAGAACCCTGACTACCCCTAGCTCTCCCACAGGGAATTTGGAACATTCTACAGGGAACATTCTCCTCACGAGAAGAGACCAGACTTACAAATGAGGCATGTGAGGCCCAAGTGATTAGTTGGGAAAATAAAGGTAATACCTCCAGAGGAGTAAAGACCACAGAGCTGCCTGTATTTGAGATCTGTTCTCTTGGGTTACTTTTTAATCTGGAAGTGTGGGAAGCAACTCTTTCTGAAGCTTAGCGTGCTGATATTGGCATGCCCTCCATGAGAACTCTGTCTTTTAATGAGTGAAACAAAGGAAAACATTGGATTAGAAGTTGAGTGTAATAGGCTGTGACATTCCTTGAACTGAGACTTCAGTTTGCTTTTTCATTAAAAAAAAAAAAAATTCCAGAAGACCTAGCTAAGATGGAAAGTGTGATTTCACCAGGCAGGGATGAGATGCACACCAGGGAAAGCCCTCAGCTGTTGAGACATACCATCCCCTCCAGATATTTCAGACATTTCTGACTCAGCCAGCATAAGCTGAGTACAGTAGAAAGCCAAGCAAAAACAAACAAATAAGAAAGGAAAAAACAGACAAAAACCGGGAAAAAAAAAAACCAAAAAAACAAACAAATAAACCTTCCAGTTCTATTTGTTGTTTGTGTGGGAACGTTTGTCACCGCCACGGTGAACCTTTTCAGTGAAGGCATGCAGACGCGGTAGGATCTTCTTCTGAGTTTTGTTTTGATGGAGGCTGGATTCTCCATCACCGCTTCCGTTATTAGGAATCTGAGATTTGAAAATATCTCTGGAGAACATGTTTGTTACACAACTGAAGTTCTCTTGGTTGCCCTAGTCAATGAGTCAAATAACAACTGAGCGTCTTAGCAAAGATTCTGCCCTGGTCTAGATTCCACTCTTTTTAAGTGGAATCTGCACCCATAGCTCCGAAACTCCCCCCAAGATGTTCTTTCTGTACTTCACAGATGCCATGTTCCTGCCTCAAGCGGTAGCTTCCCAAGATCCTCTCCTCTCAGTCTATTCTTGCTGCTGCTGCCTCTGAGGAACCCCTCTGCTGGGACTTCCTTTCATGACTGTACCATACACTGATGTAGCTCAGATACTGATCTGCCTGCCCTAGAGAAGACTGGAGCAAATCACAATGTTTGTGTCAGAGTGTGAGGTTTCACATCCTCCCACCCCCACCCTGAAACAAAGTGCTCTTTCCCACCCTTAAACAACCCTGAGGCTAAACTTTACAACCCACCTACCTGGGGGATGGGGGTGCTTTATCATTTATATACCTTCTGAAAAGTCCCCAGAATTCAAATGTCACATAATCACAGAAACTATGACCAGCTGCCAGAGACATCTTAAATCTTAAGCAGTCCCAGATCTCCACACCTGGGATTAAAATGAAAGCACATTCCTATCTGTGCTTTTTGTTGTAAAGAAACCAAAATGCCAAAACTGTCACGTGTAATGAAACTTTCTCCACTGTTCTCTTTAACCTCAGTCTGTCTATCTTTAAAAAGCAAGCATTTGGTAGCATTCTCAGAGAATAAACTTCTTATAGTAGGTTCCTCAGCTCCTCCTGACATGTATTTCTGTACAACCCAGCTCCTTGTTTTGTCTGGTATGCCTGGCCCAAGCCTGACCAAAGTGTACACGCTGCCGTGAGCCCTGTTAAATATTAAATTATTGGGAATGCAGGAACTCAGAAATAACTCTCTTCTCATTCTTCTTCATAAAAGTGTAGAGATGTGGGCTTACTGGAAAGGCAACATTTTCCATTCAGGTTAGGATCTCATGGTTTGGTACAGAACACCACCGATATTCCAAACAATAAATAAAATTCAGAGATGAAGTTCCAATCACCAGTCCCTTCATTTGTGGTCAAGTTAGGGAATAGTTTAGGCAGTGGAGCAAGCATATCAGAGGGAATGCTGAGAAGTCCAAAGTCACCGTGGAAGACATACTTTTATAGTTGAGTACGGAGATTTGCTTTCTGCTGACTTTTAACCAGTCTCTCTGAGGCAAAATATGGAGACAGATCACACACAGGCCCAGGTCAGAAAGTTCTCTTTAGTCAGAACTGCTTGGATGCCTTTTCTGTGCAGGCTCATATTTCCGGAAAACCCTGCAAGGAATCCTACACGCAGTTGCATAATCCTCGTGTGGGCTGAGGGTGGGGGTATAATGTTATATAAGTTCACACTGAACTGCACATCAAGGCAGATCGGCCAGGAGATGCTTCCCTCAAGAAGCAGAGCTCCCAGAATGATCTCATCTGTAGAAAACTGGTGACAGCCGGTGGCTTAAATAAAGCTTCATGGCAACATGGCAAGGGAGCCAACCTACACATTCTCTCCACTTGCTGTTTGGCAACGAGCACAGCACACACTTTCCGACAAATCCTAAGTGTCAGTGCTACTTTGGTGTTGAATCATCATCCAAAGAGCTGGGCAGCAGGGATACATGAGAGCAATTCGGGATGGTGAGGAGCCTAGTGTGCAGGGTAAGGTGCCAGGGAACAAGCCCTTGTTTTGTACAAACATGAGTAATTTTGTGAGGCTCCCAAACTCTTGATTGTTCTCACCTGTAAAACGTTGACAGCAATGGTACCCGGATTTTGTGTTGATTTTGTTCAGAGGGTGGTGCTAAGGATAGATCCCAGGTGAGCACCCTATCACTGACCCCCGTTCAGTTGCTATAAAAACTAAGTCCTTACACTTTGTTAAGAGGTTTATCATGGTGCATGGCCTCTAATCATTGTATTTTGGTTTTTGTTTCGGTTTTTGCAGTGTTAGATGCTGAATCGCATGCACATGCTAGACCCCACAACTGTCTATTGCCAGCCCCTATAGCTACTACTTTTAAGTGTTAACTTTTGTTGTATATGATTCAACAAATGCAGATGTGTGGTCCATTGGATACATTAAGTTATAATTATTACTTAAAGAGAGGAAAATGTATATACTGTTCGGTTGCTGGAGATGTTTCAAAGAAAACAAGGCAAAGAAGAGAAATGGATTCGTCTCATAGCCTGTGACTTTGAAATGGGATGAGATAGGAACTCCTCTCAGAAGCCTCAGTCAGAAGTGTTAACACCCTTCCTAATTCTGTTATGGTCCAATTAGATCTCTCTTGATTCCTATTCCTCTCAGCTTTGGGAGTTTGAAATAGATTAGCCCAATCCCCCATCCCTACCCCTGATTGCAAGATTCCTGTAAATTAGAACATCTGCCCGTCTGTCTTTCTCAATTGCTAATGCTATTTTATAGATTTCATGTCTTAGACTAGCATATGAGGACTATTCAAATGCAGTCAGGGGGGCAATAGACTAAGCTGAAAGCAAGAGCAGAATGAAGAACAAGAGATGGGAAGCTCCAAACTCCTTGACTTTTCCAATTTCCCTGTGCAGAGATCTGATGTCAAGTTACAGCTTTGGAAAAATACTACTATATATGATCAATTTCATTTAGACAATGGTTTTTAGATATAATCCCCAGATTAAAAGGGACCAAAGAAACATATATTAATTAAATTTCATCAAAATATGCTTCAAAGGAACACAAGAATGTAACATTGTCCAAGGTATATGGATCATAAGGGACTTGTACGAAGAATGTGTAATGAACTCTTATATACATGACCTAATTTAAAAATGAATAAGAAATTTTGAATAATACATCTCAAAAGAGATATATAAACGGGCAACAAGCACATGATAAGACTCATCATTATTTATCATGAGGTAAGTTAAAGGTAAAATAAATGCTAAGAGATACCACTTGGTACAAAATAAGATGTCTCTAATCAACAACTACCAGCACGCAGTGTCCAGGGTGTGAAGAATGAGAATCCTCATCCATTGCTGGGAAGTTTGTAAACTAGTGCAGCCACTTTGGAAAACAGTTTTCTACTTCCTCAGTGGAACCCTGGAAGAAACATGCGTGGAGTTACCTATTGGTCTGATGGTGGCTCTTAGGTACACACTCAAAGAGACCCCAATATAGGCATCCACGCAGAAATTTTGAAATATGTAGCCATGGCAGAGGCATGTCAAAAAGTGGAAATCCCCTCAATGTTCATCAACTGATCCAGAGTTAAAGTCATTTTGGTTTGTTCATATGATAGAGTATTGTCTGAGTGTTTAAAGATCAGGTAACAACACACATGCTATTGTGTGGATAAACCTTGATGATATTTTCCCAAGGGGAAGAATCTAGTCAAGAAAGACTGTGTTGTATAGTTCTGTTTATATGAATTGTCCAAAATAGTTGAATTCATAAGGTAGATGAATAGCCCCAGGAAGAAATGTAACAGATACAGGGCTGCTTTGAGGATGACTATAACATACTGAGATTAGGTGGTGATGGTTGGTGTACAAGTCAGTATACATACAAGCCCCTACTAAGCTTAATTATCTTTCTTTTTTCTTTTGTATGTGTATGTCTGTGTGTGTGTGTGTGTGTATGGGTGTGTGTGTGTGCACATGCACTTATGTGTGTATATGCATGTATAGACATGGGTGCATCTGGAGGCCAAAGATCAACTTTATATGTCTTTCCTTAGTTGTCCTTCACTATTTTTCTTGAGACAAGGCTTCTCTTTGCTTGAAACTTTCTGGCTGGCAAGCTTCAGAGATTTCCTTGTTTCTATTCTCTGGAGCTTGGATTATAAGTATGTCTGACTATGCTGGCATTTTCTTCTTCCATTTCTTCTTCTTCCTTTTATTCTTCTTCAATTTCACTTCTTCCTCTTTTTCTCCTCCTCCTCCTCTTCTGCCTAGATCCTGATGATTAAGCCCAGGTTTTCACACTGGTCCCAAACTATATTCATTTAAACAGATTTGTTTTCATAGGAAAGGAACTATATTTTCAATAAAAGAAGAGCATCTATTCAAACATTTAATCTATCATTAATTTTTAAAGATTTATTTATTTCATGTATGTAAGTACACTGTTGCTGCCTTCAGAAGAGGGCATCAGACCCCATTACAGATGGTTGTGAGCCACTATGTGGTTGCTGGGAATTGAACTCCGGACCTTTGGAAGAGCAGTTGGTGCTCTTAACCGCTGAGCTATTTCTCCAGCCCTTAACCCATTGTTATCAAATAATGATATCATGTAAATATTTCTATTTTTAACAACCTGATTCTGCTGTTTTAGATATGACTCACTCCTAGAGGTTCTTGTGGTGGAAGCCTTGTCCCTTGTGTAATTGTGTTGACATACTGGCATCATTAAGAGTTGATTAGCCCCTGGAATGCTGCCCTTAGAAGGGATTCATGTAGTTCTTTCAGAACCATGTTTATCCTAGCTAAAGCACATTATTGTAAAAGGGTAAGTCTGGTTCCTGCTTCATTTGTTCCTCTTTTCCATCTCTCTGCTTCTCTAGAATGTAATACCATCTATCACTCTGTGACATTCCAGGAGATCCTCTTCGTACTGAGCAACACAATCCTGAAATTTTAGCCTCCAAGTTTATGAGATAAACTTTTTGTTTTATATACACACTACCCAGTATCAACTATTGTTATGTAGCAAACAAAACAGGCTAAGACACGCTGCACTAGCTGGCCTATGAGTTGCTATTACAGAATGCATGACAGAATGTAAGAGAAGGAAGATTTCTTTTGCTCATGGTCTCAGATATATCTTTTTTTTTTTTTTTATGGTGGAGAGGCTGTGGTGAGACAGAACAAATCCCAGCATGGCAACTATAAATTAGAGATAGAGAATGTCTACTTTTAGCTGCTCTCTCTTTTCTTGAAATTTATTTCCTTTAGAGAGACAGTGAATTCAAAGTTGGTCCTCCCTTCTTAGCTAACTATCCTTCCCTGGAAATGTCCAGTCACACTCAGAGATGCCATGGCCCAGCCTCAGCTTGGAGAGAGGCTTTGAGAGAAGGGTGTCTGGGAGTAGCGAAAAGAAGAGGTCAAATTGTTGATCCAAGCTAATGACCAATGTTCTGATTGATACAGCTTTTTCAGCCTGCTTCTTTCAGGGCTCTGCTTTCTCTCTGGAGATTTCTCTGTCTGTATTCTGCTTGCTTGCTATTTCAAGACTCTCTGTCCATGTCCGGCTTTGTGTGTGTGTGTGTGTGTGTGTGTGTGTGTGTGTGTGTGTGTGTGTGTGTCTTCCAAGCAGTTCTCCTTTTAATATTAAAATTGTCTCTGGATAGCTTATCTTCCACAGATCTCGGGTCCATTCCTTTATTTTCTATATCAACCTAGTCATTTCTCCAGATTTCTTTTAGATAATCCTATGACTCCACATCCCTAGACCCCAGCACTTTGATACTTCGGAGACAGCATGTATACATTTTTTAACATGACAAAAGAATTCTGAGATCTGTAAGCTTTTGTTAATCACAAATGATAAACTAGTTGGGTGTGGCCTAGCCCAGAAATTACCATTTCTACTACACCTTAGCCTAACCAGGCTCTGTCCAAGTCCAAGGCTGACCTTAAACTCTGGAATCTGCCTGCCTTTGTATCCTTCTGACAATCAGGCTCATAGTGTAGCTGCCTTCGTTCCTTTAGCTTCCTGAATCCCCTCATAATTTATATCCTATCCTTATATTTTGCATAGTTGAGAAATTATATACTTTTGAACTCATGCATCTAGAGCTCCTTCCCCTAACCCTAAGGGCTGTTCTAAAGGTCTAGCTGTTCCTAATTCGCATGGAGTCATTAGCAGGGAAGACACTCCTTGGAGGGAAGTGAAAATGTGTACGTTATTGTACAAACAAACCTTACTCCCACAGCAGCCATTGACACTCTTGGAGTCTTACCCTGGAGCCCTGTCCCTGCCAGGACCACACTGGGCTCAGCATCTCCTGGAGGCTCACACTGTGACCCTCTACGTGGGGCAGGGACCATGTCACTCTGTCCCTGCCAGGGTCATGACAGGCTTGGCAGTGTTTTACAAATTTTCTAGGCACTTCTTAATCCAATCAAGTTGACAACCAACATCAACTGCTGAAGAGGCAATCCTAAAAAAAGGGATTTTTAACCATTGCCTTGAAGCAAAGTTGAGAATTTAACCGCAAAGTGGATGACAAGGAATGGGGTCATCTCGGCTTTCCTCAGGAGACCTTGGCCTACATTTTATGTAGCCTGCGGCAGGATTCCACAGACTGCACTAAGATGCCAGGCAGTACCACCTGTAAGACTCACACTCTGCCCAGGAAAGTGGCATCTAGGGCTTCAAGTACCCAAGCAAGATGGCTGGAGAAAAGATGTTGGACCTGAACTTCTTTAACTTCATTCACATAAGGACGCTGGCATCCCTGCTCCGGAGCAATGTTTACTGCCAATAACCTTCTGGCTACTGGCCAGCTCTTCCTGAATGCCAGAGTAAAATAGCCCCAGTGTGGCTTTTGTTTATGTTCTAGCAATGTTTCAAGGAGCTAGAACTCTGATCCCAAATTTTGAAGGGAACTGTGTACCTAGATAAAGTGCCTATCTAGTGTGTGCAATTAGAGTTAAAATGGATTGATTATTTAATGAGTGCCAGGAGCCACCGTAGGCACTCGATATGTGATATCTTATTTAATCTCCTAGACCTGTAAGGTAGATGTTACTCTTTAATCTTTCTCCTGGGAGCAGTTTTATTATTATCAACAACCTGCTTGTTTGTAGTGGTGGGTCAGAAGCTCTTAAACAACTATAATTTTTAATGGTTTGTTTTCTATATCTATGATATTCTCTTGAGACTGCCATAACAAAAACACCTTGGAATGGGTAGCTTGAAAAATGGAAATTCGTTTTCTTACAGTCCTTGAGGCTGTAGCTGACATGATTGATAAGCTGGTAGGCTTGGGTTATGGTGAGACGCTGATCCCTGGGTTGTACACAGCCACCCTCTCACATGGCCTTTCTTGTGCATATTCAGAGCATGCTGACATTTCTTCTCTGTCTATAGGACATCTACCATGTGAGATTAGAGATTCAATAATATGCCCTTGCTTCATCTTACCTCCCCCAAACCTGTCTCCAAATTCTGTAGATTATAGACCAGGACTTTATTATTTTTTACAGTGTCACAAATTCAGTCTATACAATACATAACCACTTTGGAATCACAATTTACATCAATCCTGTTTTTATTTTTAAATGATTCCTAAAATCCTGTGAGGACTCCACAAACCCCAACTCTGTTCAGATGGCCCTCACATTTCATAGAAGAAAATGAATGTTTAGAGAGAAGGAATTTGCTGCGGCCAACATTTCCAGTCAGTACAAGATCAGTCCAGAAGCTAGTGTGTCTGACCTTCAGTCCTTGGGCCAGGAAATTCTGCATCCCTGAGAGCCCATTCAGAACAAAAACGCTCCTGTGCACCACTGACTGGATCAGAATCTGCATCCTTTGAACATTCAAATCTGGGAAGCACTGAGTTAGCCAGACCACCTCTACCCATCACCATGTGCCTTTGATATAACCCTGGGCTTCCTGAACGCCCTGTATCTGGTCTAAGTGTGTATTAGTAGAGTCTCTGAGGTCCCAGATGTCCCTGTCAGAGGGAAGGTAAGACTTGAGGGGAGAGGTAGAAAGGGAAGGAGAAGAATTGGGAGAGAATGAAGTCCCTCGCATGACCTGTACTCTGTTACTAGCTCTTTCCCCTGAGTCAAGAGCTCAGTGATGTAGCCTGGGTCACCAGTTATAGCCCTGGCATGCACAGCCAGGGCTTAGCTGTGTGCTTTGATGAAGGGCCTTCTGTTTACATCTTTCCTGTAGCATATAGGGAGTTGAGACCTGGAGAGGTACAACCAGGTCACCTCTCTATTCAGTGACAGCTTGTCATCTAGCTCTCTCAGACACTACTGGTATACACCTAGACCAGATACAGGGTGCCCAGGACGGCCCAGGGTCATATCAAGGGCACATAATGATGGGTAGAGGTGGTCTGGTGAACCTAACATCATCAGACCATGAGGACTAGTGACACCATGAAAACTGACAAATACAGCGTCTTAACCCCTCAGCACTTAAAGATATTTTAATATTTAATAATGGGTCTATTTCTACCCATTACAAGCCTTCATGTATATCTGTACAATACATGCTTTTGGAAACAACTGTGTAGAGAAGAATCTGCTGGCACCCTTTCCACTAGGGTAGCTGGGTTGGGATGGCCAGGGCTGGCCCATTTACACTGCAAGCAGAGGCCTTGGGAGCTTAGATTCTCCTTCTGGTATGAAGCCTAATCTTGCCTTTTGCCTTACTGTGATAACTCTTCCCAGTTTGTGCCACCCACTCCATTTCCCTTTTGGGTTTCTCAGCCTGTGGTGTTTAGTGGCTTCTGTAGACTTGGAGGCTGTCCAGACCCAGTGCTGCCAGGGCCTTTTCCCTAGGAGAGAAACAGAAGCTCAGCCTGGAGGTGGACAGTGACTTCCTCTCATGATTTTTCTGCGGTATTCCCTCTCTGACAAGCAACTATCTGCCATGCTCATGACTTCTAGTTTCTATCTGAGCTACTGTTACTTCTTGGGATATTCACTGGGGTCCAGGTCCCTAGTTCCTGGCCTACTGGCCTCTCCCAGGTTACCGTTTCCCACAATAGTATCCAGAATACAGAGAGATCTAAGCGATTCCAGGAAAGACCTTCCAATAGCCACACCCAGAGCTGGATCGAGGCCTAGAAATTCAATTCACTCAATGTTCTTTCTACGTAGCGAGCCCTAATCCACCCTCATTTTAAAATGCTAAGAGTAATGAAAACCACCAGATAAGTTTCACTCTATACATTCTTGGGGAAGAGACCCATATCAAATACATAAAGACAAACAGATTCAATATGATATGTATGCACACATATATCTATACCATGTGTATATATAATCCATACACTGAGTTTGTATAAATATAAAATGTAAGTGCACATAAGCATTTTGATGATAAACAGACTTATAAAGCACACACACACACACACACACACAAAAGATAAAGTGATAAGCTTTCAAGAGGATCATCATGACATCTGCAAGAGAATCAAACAAAAAATCAATACACTGGACAAGAAGTAGATGGGAGCTGAGTGTGGGGGGGGGGGTCCTCTTTACTACAAAGAGGTCAGGGAAGAGCTCCCTGAGGAGCAGGTGTCTGAGCAGAGCCTGCAGGATACACATTACAGATCCCAGAGGCTGGGAGGCGGGGAAACGCTCTGAGTATTGTGTTCAAAAGGAAGCCAGGCTCTGCTGAAGGCATTTAGTGGTTCACCTGCTCTCAGTGGGCACTGTGGCTGGAGCAAAGAAGGACTTGCAGCCACCACAGGACTTACATTTTGCACAGTCTGGTCTCCTGTCTTTCTTTAAACAGAAAGTTGGGGTTCAGAGGGAGAAAAGCTTAGGCAAGTTTCTGGATACTGAGTTCAATCACAGAACCTTGCATCTTACTGGCGTTGTATTCCGATCCTGAGAACCTAGTACAGTTGCTGTCTTTGTAGGGTGGAACTTCAGAGCAACCAGGTTCTTTGCCTGTTCTCCTGGGGTCAATTAGCAGATCGGAGAAGGGAAGTTTGGCAGTTCAGAGTCCTCAGGTTGACTTGCTCTGGGGCCTCAGCACCTGCTGCCTCTACTGGTATCTTTTCCACCAGTCAACATGGGAATCTCAGGACTGAGGCCACAGTAGTGTTCATTACTTTCCAACCAACCAGGCTGACAAACAGAAGCATGCATCCAAACAGGTGCAGTTCTTGTTGGCACAGGAGGGTCCACACTCCAGCCTCACCGCTTTCTGATTTCTCAGAAAGGTGTGCCCCTACCCCCAAACTGCATCCCTCTCCAGTTCTCTAAGCTGCACACCAAGAACCTCACTTTGGACCACTCTTCCCCTCTCCTTACAGATCTGTGGCACTGACAAAGGTTCTTCTTACGTTCTGGGGCAGCAACTGAGGCGCCAGAACGTCTCTTCTCTTTTTTCAACTCAGGTCTCTGCCTCGCCCCGCACTGCCACAGGTAGCCAGGTATTTGCCCGTTTAGTTCCTCCAGCCCGCAGGGAGGGCGGCTCGGTGCCCACCGCGGGGCGCGCGCCTCGCCCAGGTGCGCTTCGGGGGGTGGCGGGGGCGCGCGGGGAGGCGGGCGCTGGGGAGCTGCGCGCGGGCGCGGGGCGGCGCCGCCGGTGGGCGCGGCTGAGCCAGCTTGGCGGGGGCGCGGCGCACCTTGCTCCTGCGCCCCGGCAAGGCGCGTCGGTCCCTCCCCGCGCGCCCCCGCCCGCCCGGACGCCTCCGGTCGCTTCCGTCCTCTCGGCACGGCTGCTGTCCTCACTAGCCCCGCGTGGGAGGACGATGGGTCAGCGCGGAAAAAGTGAATGAGGACGGCGACGCCGCAGCCAGCGCCCCAGTCGGCCGGCAGAACCCGGCGCACAGTCCACCGGCTCCATGGACGCGCCGCGTGCACTGGCGGCCAAGCCCCCTACAGGGTAAGCGGGCCTAGGGGGGCGGGCATGGCTCTTCTCGAGGTGTGGAGGACTTGGGGCGCCTGGGTCGTTGCTCCGGTAACCCTGGCAGGCCTTGCTTGGGAACACTTTCCGTGAGAGGTGCTGCTGTGAAAGCCCTTGTGTATGTTTGTGTGTGTGTAGACGGGGTGCTATCCCCTTCGTGCAGAACCCCAGTTCGGAGCTGCCTCCTGCCCCTTGCAATAGTGGCAATTAAAAGACGAGCTGGACAAGGAAACTCCGGGCCCGAAACTCCAGCAGAGTCTGTCTGGTCCCTTACACAGGTTCCTTTAGCCACTCCTCGCAGGCCCTGTGACCTGCTGCTCCCTGCCTCAATGACAAGAGGGTAACTTGGTCTGTTGGGATCCATGTAGCCAGGCGATCTTGGGAGGTGTGTGGGGAAGGGGCTTCCTGAACTCTGTTCTCCTGCACAGTCTTCATTGGACCCTTGGGTCTGAAGAGGTGAGGACTCCTTCATCGGACCTGAGAAGCAGAGCTGTCATTCTTGTCTTCCAGGATCCTCTAAAGCCTCAACCCTTTTAGTTTCTTTTTCTGTCTCCACACCTTGTGGACAGAGTTCCTGTCACACTGAGGATTTTACTTGCTCATGAGAAACTTGCCTAACACAGGTCAAACAGCCATGCCCTTTAATCCCCACCTCCCGAATCGTGCCCCTCCGTGCCTATCTCTGCCAGGACAGTTGGCAACCCTTGCAGACTAGGTACATTTCAGAGTGAGGCTGGCCTTTGACCTCTTCTCTCGGGAGCAAATGTGTTATGAGTGTTAGGAATGGAATGAGTTGGGGTGGGACCGCACCTGCTCCCAGAATGGCCCACTTTCCACTTGAACAACTGGATTTTCTATGACAGCATTGGGGACAACAATTCTCTTTTCTTTAGCAGTTATGTCCCACTGACTCGGTCCTTTGCCCACTGACTTTGTTGCCCAAGTGTTTATAAAAGCCGTTTAAACCAGCTCTTTATTATTTCTTAAAATCTTCCATAGAGGCATCCAAAAAAGTAAGATACATTACTAACTCATAATCTTGAAGCTAAGGAATGTTAAAAAAAAAAAAAAAAAAAAAAAGGACCTTTCTTTGCTAAGGTGTGGTTATATAATTCCTTTGAAGAAACAAATTCCCCTTAAAAAATAAATGTGGGAATACTTTTTCATGGTCATGGGGGAGCCCCCAAAATGATGTTGGAAGATGTAAACAGAATTGCTTTTTTAAAATTGTGACTTTTCTAAATTGTTACATAAGTATTTAAGGGTCCTGAATTATTTCACCCCTATTTTCCTATAAATAAATATAAAGGGAATACTTAAGAGGTCTGCAAAGTTCACAGAGTATCTGCAGAAACTGGTGAAGGTGTCTGGTAATGGTGAAACTACCATCTCTCCTCCAAGCCTGCTCCCTAGGCGGCTGAGAGGGCAACCCAGGTCTGTCTTCCTCACAGGTTGTCACAAAGGTCCTGGGCTTTGGGTATGATGGCAGAGCATCCAAAGCTTGGGGCCCTTGCACCTCCACTATATTATTCACTTGCTTTGACCTCTTGGTCCAATAAATGTAGATCTATTTTTGTAACTTCTGTTACTGCCATTTCTCATTTGTTTATACCTTGAATAAAGAAACACCCCTCAAATATAAATATGCTTATATATATTTTTAACAAAGAATACAAGTTCAGTATGAAAGTATTTTTGTGTTAGAATGAGAAGAAAAAAAATGGTACTATATCTTCCTGGATATTTTATATTGTTTCGCTGTATTGCTTGCCTAACATAAAGGATTGTGACATTCAGAGTGTAATCGAAGGCAACTAGAATTTGTTGGCTTGTATCTGAAATTACCATTTTCTTTATCTCTTAAGAATAGGCAGTGTTTGCACTGTGCTTGAGGGAAGTTTGTTTTTTATCTGATACTACAGAGGTTAGTTATAAAATTACTCTGTGTAAACTCTCATTTTTCCCACGTGACAGCGGACAACTGATGGGGTGGATTTGTTGTTGTTGAGAAGAACACCTCAGTCGTGCTCGTGCTGTGTAGACTGGTTGGAATGAACGAGAGATGGGTTACTGAAGGCACAGATGGGCTGGTGAATATAAATTCATCTCCTTAGAGTGTTATCTTTGTTAAGAACACAAATGCAAATTTTACTTGGATTGAAATCCTTTCTTAGTAATTCCATTAAAGCAGCAACCATGACGAGTGTCTGCCTGGGGAAGGAGATTGAAGACTTGGTGTGTTGCTAAGGGAATTTTAGAGCTCATTTTTAAAGTGTGTGTGTGTGTGTGTGTGTGTGTGTGTGTGTGTGTGTGTGTTCCAATGTGGCTGCACACATGCTGTGATACATTAGTGGAGATTAGGGTGCAGCCTGGGAGTCAGTTCTTTCCTCCCACAGGGACTAAGCTCAGGTTGGCAGGCTAGTGTAGGGTGTGATTTTACCTGTTGACTAGTCTCACCTGTCACTAGTCAGTTTCACCTAGTCAGAAGTGATAGCTAGTGAAATATTTTAGAACACAATATCAGGGCAGTGGACCTATCTCTTATGATGTTAATATGACCAGCCATACACTCCTGTTCTGTACCAAACCATAAGTGTTTTTTGATTAAAGAAAAGTAACTACATGTCATAAAGCATTCAGATTTGCCTTTGGGTAGTTTATTCCAGAGTGTCTAGATCCTTAAGAAGGAGAAAATAAGGATTAACGTCAAAAGACTTGAATACTAAATTTGAGCTGCATTTTAAAAGATACTACTTCTGAACTGTTTTTTTCGACATTATAATCTTTATCTATGAGGAATTAGACATTTACAGTGTCAGATAATCAGGTAACTTCTATCATCTCATATCAGTCATATATCATATCATGCCCTGTCATATCATATCATGTAGTCAGATGATGGACCTGGGGCATGGAAATGGCTTCAAAGATATTTGTAAACAGTTGAGTCATGGGATTCAGGAATACAGGCCATCCTTCGGTTTTTCTCTCTCATGATCTCTGATTATTATTGGGTGCCAGGACTGGAGCCTGCAAAGGTAATAATCCCCACATTTATGCAGGCTTGAATTCTACAGCCTCTTTAATTTGGGACTTGCAAAACGTGCATGCACCAAACTATATGTCTATAATGATTAAGAAAACAGTGATTATAGGATGTATCTGCATCCCATAATAACTGCCTTAAGATACTAGGCCTTTTGAACTTTACAATTAAATTTACAATTATATTGCTTTTGCAACTGATTGAAAGTTTTAAAAACTGACCAGAAATATTTGATATCAAATCAGATTTAAAACTCACAAACAGGGTTTTATTTAGACTTGAACAAAGTGAACCCATTCAACAGATAGTGTATTTATTACATAGCCTTTTGGCCTCATGCACATTTAATGATGGGGTCTGTGGATTTATATGCCATCTAAGCCTAGTAACATATTTGCCTCTGTGCTGTAACACAGCATGTCTCTCGGATCACTCAAAGCCTGTGGATTTTCTCATATTTACCCTTTCCTTTACTTAAACTATTTCATAGGGAGTCATGTTGCCGGTGTAGATGATGTGCCTTTTGAAATGGTTTCATTCACACAAGTGACCTGTAAATTGTAGGTTCTTTTCCCCCTCCTGGGATCTGTGTCTCTGCTCTCTTCCTTCTGTCTCCCCAGTGGAGGCTTCCTGTCTTGTGAAAGGGCCTCATACAGGTTTCCATTTCTCTGCACTGCTCCTACCATTCTATATTTGCAGCTTTCATCTTGCTGGGGGGACGTTCTGTAGGCTTGCCAAGGGTTTCCATTTTACAAAGCTAAGGATGGTGGTAGCTTTCAAGACTTACACTCAACAGTCTAGACCTATGGTGATAAGTGCTTACAGTGACAAATGGCAGTTTTCCTAACAGTATATGCTCCCCATTGCCCATCCCAGACCCTTCCCCCATGTTTCTGAGCAAGTCCTCCTAGCCAGCAGCACCCTGTGGTAATTTAGGATTTAAAATCACCTGTCTGGTCTCCCTCCTAGGGAGGTAAACTGCTCCAGGCTAAGCCCCTGACTTCCCTTGGCCAAGTCTAATTAAAATAAGTTCCCTAGCCAACAGGGTTTCTATTTTATCAGCAACAACAGCAGCAGCAACAACAACAACCACAAAAGCTTTCTCATCGGCAGTCAAAATATATTTTAATTAGGCTGATTTGATTAGGCACATTCCCAGATTGCTGTAGCTTTCACAGCAATGCTTTTGTGGCTCCAGTTCCCACCTACACCCAACCAAGTGAGGCTGAAGCTACCTTGTCTACCGCTTGGGAGACTGAGGTGAGAGTTCAAGGCAAGTTCAAGGCCAGTCTAAGCTAGAGAACCCCGGTTCAATGTCTTCCTGGGCTCTAGAATGAGTTCAAGGCCGCCCTGGTGACTTAGAATCTTTCTCAAAGTGACAACAGAAAGAAGAGTGGAGATGTGGCCTGCGATGATTTTTGAGGACTTTCTCGGTGGCATAGCTCTCTGCTCCCACCCTCCATAACCCAACCCAACCAAACCACACTGCACACAACTACACTACCTCCAATTGATTTAGAGAATCCATTATGCCCTTAGCCCTTAAAATTTTCCAACTCTAAGTCACATGAGCTCCGAAGTCCTTCTCCTCCGCCTCCCTTCCTGCTCACCATAGCTTTTGCCGTCCTTCCATCTCACTGTAGCTCCGTACAGCCTTTGCTGCTCTAAAACCCAGTTGGAGAGCCCTTGTGGTAGGGCAGGCCTCATGTTGCTTTGGACACAAGGCCCCAAGGGTACCAGTTCTCTTTTCTGCAACCCCAGAAGCGGGGGTTAGTGGGTACTTGAGGTCAGCTGGACTCACCTCATTTTGCTCGTTACTCCCATTCTCCCGTGGAAAACACCAGGATGAGATTTGGGTGCTGGTGGTAATGGGCACCTTTGGGAGCATAGCCTGCAGCCCTCCCAGCAGAGCTCCTGGATGTCAGTCAGCTGAGCTGTCTGACTCACCTTTTGGGAGGGGGAAGCAGTGCTGCCCTGTGTGAGGGGCCAGTGCACCTGAAGGACAGAGTTCTTCACTGCCCTATGTTCAGTTAATTTTAAAGTAGGCTGTGTGGTTGGAGGTCCGAGGTGACTGGTCAGGATCTGCCTGTGGCTTCTCAGTCTCTGGGGGCTGGTATAGAGTCTTTTCTGTAATTCTGCCACAGTTGGGCACTTTCTGCACTCACTTTGCTCTGGGAGCCTTTTCTTGTATCCCAGGATGGTTTTTGGCAGGCATGTGAGCACTCCATCCAAGGGCTCCAGGAACTTGGTTAGTTCACTGGCAATTTTTCTTGCATTTCCAACCTCTCCCCTGTCAGAATACTTGTAGGAACTAGGAGTTTCATTTGCTAGTCTCAATCTGCCTGAATTCAGAGCTCCTTGGAGGCAGGCGTCCTGCTTTGTGTTAGTGTCATCGGCCTGTGGCACAGGAGACAGCTGTCACCCAGTACACCAACCCCACACCCCCTTCGTGGTTGGATAAGATACTCTTAGAACTCACAGGGACCTCCATGTCATATGGTTCAGCATGTTTCCTGAATGTACTAGCTACCACTTTTGAAAAACGTCCTGACATTTACTCCAACGTTCACATACCTTTGTTCCTGCCAGACACTATGTGTACAGACAGACCAACTGCCACGGAAGGTTCTCTGCTCTGATGAAGCTTGCCAGCAGTGTGGCCATGTTCTTCACCGATTTGAGAGGTGTCAGGTGCCTTATTGAAGAACAGGGAGTAATGGTGGCTTTGGGAGAATGTGTCTTCACTTAGCTGATTGTCCAATGGCTAAGGTTGCTGTTCCAGCTTATCGAAAAGCTCCTTCCTTGCCTTGCTGCTTGGTCATGGCCAGTGTGAAGCCTCCCCATGCAGGTGCCCCACAGAGGAGCAGGACACAGGACAGGCACCTGCCCTTGGTGACTCAAGTTGTACATATGTGTCTACACTAGGACTTGACACAGGGGACTGACAGAGAGCAGGTGATCTCAGTGAGCATGTGACTCTTCTCCCTCTTCTCAGGGTCCTCAGAAGTCAGCTGTCAGGAGGTTCGTGCAGACCGTGTCTGACTTGTGCTAAGAAATGATTCCTTATTTTACTCGGGTTAGAATTGACAGGAAATGACCCTGGGCTTCACAGAATGGTTATGGGTTGGCCCAGTTCAGGCCCCTTGCAGCTAGTGTTTCTGACTCTAGTCTCCACATCAGTCCCAAGTGCGCAGAGCCGCCACAGTCCTTTCTTTCTAGGACCTTGCAGACCCAGAGCTTAGAACCCTGTCCATTCCAGGAAGAATTGTCATTTAGACAGTCAACCCAAAGTGTGGAAGTAGCCACACCTTTCTCTGTCACCTGTCAGGAGCTGTCATGCTTTGGTGTCTGTGAGTCTCTTCTTTTTCTGCATGTCACACCAACTTCTTTTTAATAGCCACATGCAGCAGTGTAAGATTGGACAGCTTCGGAAGAGAATCCCTGAGCCACAGCCGCAGGCTGGCCATGTCTAGGGAAGTCACAGAGCCTTTTGCTTTGCTCCTGGCTTAGAAAAAGTGGGATGAGCATAGAATATGTCTTGTTACATGATGAGGGTTGTCTACAAAGTTCATCTTAAATACTGGGTGTGGCTGGAAGAGTCAGAGAACTGAAGCTGAGCCATACCCCGTGCACCGAGTCTGCAGCTATAAGAACAGAATCTGAGCAATTAAATACTTACAGAGCTTCCCTAATCAACTCTGGCAGTGTTTCCCCAAACTTAACAGTTTGGGAGTTGTTTAAAAATAGGCTTGGGTGGGAGTAATAATTTCGAGACATGAACACTTCTGCTCAGGTGGCTAGGACCTTGATAATTAAAACTCATTCATGTTCATTAAACACATGATTAGCTTGAAAGAGGCTGTTGTATCCTTGGTAGAATTTAGACATTTGCCACTTGCTGAGGCCCCCAACTGTCTGATAACTCATCTTGCTTCCTATAATTTGATGTTGACTCAGTACTAAGTAAAGTAAAACTGTATCTGTCCTACTCAGGGCTTAAGCCACTTGTAACAGTCCAGTGACATTCTAAAAACGTTGTCTGTTGAATGAATGAGAGATCTCTTTCGGCCCTTACAAATGAACCAATTGACTTATTTCAAAGTGTGAATTGGGATGCTGAAATGGCAGTCTTTCTCATGCTACGTCAGCCCGCTGGGTTTCTATCCTTAGCTACTTCTCAGATGCTTGGTGTTGATGCAGTGATTCATTGTCAAAGGAAAGGTTCCAACTGAAGAAGTGCATGTGCAAATTTTACAGCATTAAGAACTGTTATGAGAGGCTGGGAGGATGGCTCACTGGGTGAAGTGCAGGCGTGAGAATCTGAGCACAGAATTCCCAGTGCCCGTGTAAAGGCTGGGTATGCCGGCACACATCTGTAAACTACAGCATCCGGGGCAGAGTCAGACTGACCCCTGGGGCCTTGGTGGCCTATCAGTTCTGCTGCAACATTGAGCTCCAGGTTCCAGGAGACACCCTGGATATGATAGATAGAGGAAGCCCCTCACATGGATCTCAAGCTTATACAGGTGTGTGTGTTCGCGCACACATACGCACAGTAGGGGAGGTATTAGGAAGGAGAGAGAAAGAATGAAATTCAGTTTGTAAAATAGATTGATTTGAGTTAAAAGCAACAGTTTAATTTGAGAAATCTCCTTTTTTTTTTTTTTTTTTTTTTTTTTTTTCCAGTTAAGGGCTATAGTTTTCTTACGAGAGGAAACAGAAGTTCATAGGTTCTCCGTGAGGTGCCATGTTTATACACCACTATACTGGTGGTGTGTCTAACACATCTTGAGCCTCTGTATGCTCCGTGAGGCTTGACTCTTCCAGGATATCCCCTCATTCAGAAAGAAAATAGTGGTTTTCTCCCGTTTGGCGCTTAGATTGTCCTGTGACTCTCTAGCCCAGCATGTAACCCCCAATTCCTCATCCCTTCGTACTGCTCCACCAACCTGTAACACAGAACTGGGGCTGTGATGTTCCCTCTGCTGGGATCTCTTCAGCTTCCTGTAGGATGGTGTGATGTCTCTGCTTTAGCTAGAGTTTCTCACCATCCTCGTGCTAAAGAAACAATCCACCACAAGCATCCAGATGATCTCTTCCTCCTGATAGCTGTCAGGCTAATACAACACTCTTACTACATTTTCAGGAAGCACACCTCCTGAGACTCTTAGATGGAACTTAACTTTCGAAAGAGACATGCTGTATGTGGTGGGAGGACTCCAAAGTTGATGGCTGCATTGACAGCAAGGCTGAATTAATAGGAGTTGGACCTACACTTTGCCTCCTGTTTAGAAAGTGCTTCTGCCTTGATCCTGGCTAATGAATTAATAAACGTGAAAAGCCTTCCCCTTGTACTGATCTGACTCAGCTCTCTGTGTCTGTGCTGATACTTTTGATAATGGTACAGGTGATATTAAGCAAAGTCACCTTCGCCCAATAATGTATTTTCTTCTAAGCAGAAGGTTGGAGAACCTAAACTTACGAATCTGTTAGTTGTGTGACGTTAGGCAACCTTCCTTGAAGGCTGGTGATTCAGATGATTCTTTAAGTGTTCCTTTGTTATTGGTAAGTGAGTTTCATTTAGCAGGACTGTACTTGGCATTTAAGGCTTCTAAGGGCTGGTGTCCTTCTGCTGGGAAGTGCTAGACCAGGAAAAGACAGAATGTGACATTTGTGACATTTTGGTGTGGCTCTTATTGTATCTGGCATTGCATGCACTGGTTCTTATTTATATTAGTCAGTTTCTTATTACTGTGACAAAATACCCAAGGCAATTAAATTACCAGAAAGAAAGGTTTATTTTGGCTATGGTTTTTAGTGGTTTAAGTCCTTGGTTTCTTGTTGCTGATGACTTTGGACCAGTGGCAGTGCATTGTGGTAGGGAATGTAGTGCAAGAAGCTGCTCAGAGTATGTTGGTTGGGAAGCAGAGACAGGAAGGGCAGGATCCTCAGTAATATAACTTTGTCCATATGGGCACATATGAAGGTTATGCCATGCCTTCAGTAGCATCAAGTTGAAGACCAAACCATTAAAATACCAGGTTCTGGGATGGGGCTCTCCATACCCAAGCCTTACATTACAGACTAAGAGACACAAACGTAGAAAAACATGCCTCCTTCATGAGTAATGTATTTAGCATCTAATGTGGGTTGTTGCTGTGTTAATGTCCTCTGCATATTACTTTCTTAGCTTTCTGGGGATCCATGCAAGTGGAACATCCCTCATCTTTTTTTTTTTGTTTGTTTGTTTTTGTTTAAGTTGCATTGTTTTGTTGTGAGGATGTTGGATGGAGGAACCTGCACAGCTTTCTTGTTTGTGTTTTAATTATCGCAGTAGGTGACTCAAGTGAAGGAGGAAGTGGATAGCCCTGACTGTATTTTCACTGCTGGTCTGTGGTCCTTAGACAAGGCATCTGAGCAGCAACCTTAGAGGGAAGTTGTATGCTCGAGATGGTACCCACTTCTCATTTCTGAATTCAACACCAAGCAGGTTTCTTACATCAGTGATGAATGCTTGAGAGTTTAATGGGATGATAGATGGTTTGTTTCTAAACCGAGTTAAGCCTCTATGCTGTTACTCCTGTGCCCTAGGAGAAAGCCACACATTCATTCACATAGCATTTCTATTTAGAAAATGCAGTGTTTTTGTAATGAAAAATAGTCATTGGTTTGAAAACATGTGTTTATTTTAAATATATCAACATCTTAGATGAATTTTTGAGAGTTTTTTTTTTTTTTTTGCTAGGTCTTATTTCTTTTGTTAGAAATAATAAATTATAGAAACAAGGGATAAGGACACACTCTGTGGGTACTTTCTGGCTTTGGGAGTGGTGGTAGTGAATTTTACTGCGAAGCCATGATTGGTTTGCATTTCTGCTCTCTTTTCATGCTAAGCTTGTCAAGCTGCAGATCTTGTTGGGTGGAAAAGAAAGACTTTCCAAAGCAGGCTCTCACTGAGACGTGTGTAACTCAAACCAGTTGGCTAGGCTCCTTGTTCCCCAATCTCTTCTCAATAGACTGGAGTTGCCTAGATTATAGAATTTTAAAACATGATTTTAAATTTTGTGTACTACCATTATTAATATATTATTGTTATCATTATTGTTATTATTGCGTGTGTATGGATGTGTGTATCTATTTGTGCCAGCTACAGAGTGCAAGGGAAGTAAGAACACCTTCAGGAATTGGCTCTTTCTATGAGTCTGAGGAGTGAAACTTAGGCCATAAGGTTTATGCGGTAAGTGCTTTATCCCCGAGCCATCTCACTGTCCTCAGGTTGTAGAATTCATGAGATAATTTAACAAGAAGTAAGAGGATCCTTGGAGTGCCTGCCATATGGTGGTTCCTTTCCCCCCGTGACTGTTTTCTACCTGCAAACTATCAGACTACAGGAAGGAGCAGAGACACTAGGTGACTAGTGTGGTGGACAGATACAGACATGCTCTGTAAGGAGTCATGCACTGTTTCCCATCCACACACAGTAGAGACACAGTAAGTTCTACTGTAATAGGAAACTGAGAAGTTAGTGATCAGAACCATTTGCTGCTTTAACACAGGGAAGCAGTATTAGGAGGAACGTGATACAGGTCCTACCTACAGGTAAACTGCTCTTGAGCAGATGTTATGAACACAGCATTGGATATGGGTCAGGAGAGCCGAGCTACTGAGGTAGTACTGGGGTCCACAGGACAGGAGAGACGTGGCAGATGGAGAAGCTCTAGACCCATTTGTCTCCCTTGGGGAGTTTTGATATCGCTTTTGAGTGTGGACGACACCTTGTATTCGGCTGGTCACTGTGGCTGGGAGCTCAGTGCTCCTCTTCTAACAGAAGTGTCTTTTTCTTGTTTCCTTTACTTGTAGCAGTTGTCTGGTCCCATGAAGATGAGGTCCTTAGCAAATAGTATGCTACTGTATATTAGGTTAAAATGGGTATGGAAGTTTACCTCTGAGCACAGTGTTTGTGTGATTCAGTAAGCAGTAATGCTCAGAAAAGAAGCAACAAGAATATCGGGACGGTTTACTTAGAAATTGGTGTCTGAGTGTTGGGTAAAATGCTGCACCTGTGTATTGGTCACTCCAGAGGCTGTTTGCACATGTCCTGTTAGGAGCTGGATCAGTGGTTTGGCTAAACTATGAACAGTATATCTGTTTTCATCACATGTAACATCTAAGAGTCATTAAGAGGTTGACCTGCTGTTTTTTTCTGAAGGTTCACTGTCTAGAAGGGACAGGCTGCCCCACCACCAGTGACAGTGCCACCATGATACGGCACACTGGCATGATGGATGGTTTCACATAGTGAACTTTTCCTTTCTTACTCCATTAGGTTTTATGTCCTTAGACTTTATAAGGGGTAAAAATCACTTATCCATAGCTCTGCCGTCTGGGAGTGAATATCAGAGCGTTAATCTGAAATCATAGTGCTTTGTGTTAACTCTCTATGGAGACCTTAGAAGAACATCGGTCTCCATTGTCATTTAACTGCCCTATTTTATAAAGTATAGGTTATATGGCAGTGACAGAGGCAACAGCTTACTTGGAGAATGTCGGCCTGTGAGTGCAATACGTTGACACAGTTTTCAGTACGCCGGGAACACTAAACCAGTGATTTCATACATGCCAAAACATGGCTCCCCTGCGGGTGTTGGTGTCAAACTTTAATAACTGTGCTTAGTGCTGTATGTGATGCCATTAAAAAAAAATAGATGCAGACTGGCAGAATTATCAAGAGGTGAAATGAGCCCACGTTAGGGTCTTGTATGTAATTTGAAGGCATGTTTATCAACACACTCATAATATACTATTGGAAAAATGGCTTTATCGGTTTATGTAACACTGGAATGTGGCTATGGCTTGATAGTGTCCCCCAAACTCTACATGTTGAAAATGTCTTTCCCAAGTTGACACCTTAGGGGAGAGGTATTTGGGAGGTAGCTAGAGTTTAAGATCATAATGGTGCCCCATTAGTGGCTTTTCAGCAAAGGCAACTAAAACCCAGTTAGCCCAGAAGTTCTACTTTATTACATAGTAACTTGGGACACAGTTGTATCTGATGCCGAGCAAGTGTGGGTGCCATGCTGTAGATGTCCGTCTCCAGAACCGTGGACTGAGAAAACCTTCGTAAGTTTCCTAATCTGTGGCATTTGGTTTCAACACTAGAAAGTGGTCTAAGACAGACGTCTCAGTGGAATTTCTTACCTGGTTCAAGCATTAGGAAAGGTGTTTTTGCTTTACTCATGTCCTTCCAAGCTTATCATGCTGCGAGTAAGGTCAGGGCTTTGCCCTTGTTAGCTAGGTAGACAGTTGAGCACAAGGCCTAGCTAGCACCTGTCCTCAGAGAGGACATAGGAATGGATTGGGATGCATGAGAGGGGAGGCCAAGAGAGTTAAGATCAGGCAGAGCCAACCAGAGGCTGAGAAAGGAGGCCTCTGTGAAACTAGGAGGGGGTATTGTTGCACGTGAGAGCTTGAGCTGTAGGTAGAAAACTGGATAAAGTCTGGCAAGGTGGATTGTAGAAGGGCACCAACTGGCATGGACTGTAGTTGCCACTGCGACTTTGTCTTTATCTTAATGAACTGGGAATCAGGCCAGCATTTTTGAGTCCATCTAGACACCAGTGGACAAAGGTTGTTCTCAGAGTATTTCATGATTTCAGAGCGCAAATGGAGAAGGGGGCTGGGGATTAGCTGGGCCAGTTGTGGTGATAATGGCTTGATGCTCTCTCATCAAGAAAAGGGTTGGTATCCTGAGGCTCCCCTACTTTAATGAAACGTGGTGTGGTGTTTGCAGCTGTCACCATGGATGGAGAAGGGTTGGAAGTGCTAAAGCCTTAACAAGGGGGTGGGGCAGAACCTTCCCCTGATGAATAAAGATTTCAAGGAGCCAATCACTGGGCGAGTAGGCGGAATTTCCGGGTCTGAGAGGAAGAGGGGGAAGCAGGAGATAGAGCTTTGGGGATGGGAGAGAGCTTGGAGGCCAAAATGTAGGTAGTGGAGGCCCCTGGTTCAGGTGGTGGATCTGCCAGGATCCGCAACCGGAGGATTTATAACTTAGAAAAGCTTATAAGTTAGGATGCTGGTTGATGTGCCCAGTCATCGTGTTACCCATCGATTCTAAACTAAGTTTGCATGGTGTTTACCTTCACGCAGCGACTCAACTGGGTTCCAGAGAGAAAGGTACAGTGGCGGCAAAGCGTGGGTTTGCGAGAAGTGCACCCCAACTAGCTGTGGGAATTTAGAAGCGTGGGGCTTGCGTGGCAGCGACCTGCCATGGGAACTTAGTGAGCCAGGAGGAGAGATTTCAGAGCATCAGTCAGAGAGTCTCCGAGGCTGCCGCTGGTGCCTTGCTGACGGAAGCATGGAATTCTTATTTACTATTTCCCGCTACAATGGGGGCCTTGATATCTTGTGCAGATCACCCAGATGGAAATTACACAGAAGCATGGGGTGTGACAAAGGTTCACTCATTTCCTTATCTGCTGGGATGTTGGGAGTGAGTGTGTTGTAGTCTGACTTCAAGATAAAGACTCATCATACTTGACTAGCTGCAGGAACCATCTTTGTGGCTGACTTTGGGGCCAGGGACAGCTGATCCAGTGCATAGGAGGAGTGTGGGGAGAGCCTAGGCACCAGTGATATCAGCTGAGAGTATGGAAATTCGCAGGATACGTGTACGGGCCGTCTGCTGTCTTTGTATGTGTCCTTCTGTTTACCCTCACAAATACCTCGTGGCGTAGGTTCTAACTCTGTTTTAAGAGTGAGGACCATAGAACACGGAGGGTTAACTGTCATGTCCAGTTCAAGCTATTAGCTGTGTCAGATATCATGTCCTCTTCCGATATCCACCGATAACATGTGGGCTCCCTGAGAAAAGTCCAGAGTGTAAGGTGAAAAAGTAGGCCAATCAGGCAGGAGCTGTGAGACCTCACCCAGTCCTTGGTAACCTTGACCTGGGAGGAAGGCTAGCTTCCCTGTAGACAGTGCTGAGTCTCTGGTGTGGCTGCTTAGGGTTTATCCCAGTTTATCCTTTCATTTCCCAGAGAAAGTATTCATCCTGTCTACCTGGTGTTACTGCAACACACACGTGGTTGTGACAGGGTAAGGGACCGTGGGTGTGCACTGTGTATTCTAGTACACTAGGAAGTCTGCACTTTGGCAAGTGAGAGTGTCTGAAACTTAAAGTGAACGAGAACCCAAGTGTGAATAAAGCTAGCAGGAATGGAAGCCAGTGAATTTCCAGTCAGATGTGCAGAACTACTCAAATGTAACCAGTGGCTCACCTCTCCACAGTTAGATGAGCTTGGCTTTGAGAGTGAATCCCTTTCCCCCCACCCTCCAAGCAGTTAGGGACATTGTGAAGACACCCAAGCACATCACTGGGGAAGATGCTTCCATGAACATCTTTGGTCTTCTAGACCTAGAACAGGCCAACTGAATCATTTGTTTGGGGTGCCTTTCTTGGATTTTGTCATCCATCCAACTCAGTAGATCTGTATGCAGGATTATCACACTTCCTGTTTTGGAACTGAGCATACTGAATCTGGAGAGATTAAGGAGCTACTTTAGGTTAACCAGAGAATGATGCTAATGTTCTTTCCCTGGGTGGCATTTCTATTGTCAATTTACACCTGCCCTCTGAGAGGATCCCTGAGGGTTCCCTGGACCACAGGGCCAGTCCTCATTTGCAATGCCTGGGGAAGCCACAGCTACACATCACAGGAACCAATGCTGGTGTGCTGGGATTTATTAATCTTGCAAGAGGGTTGAAGCTTATGACTTTGGTTAGAAATAGGAACAGGCAGGAAAAGGTGAGTAAAATCTAAATAAGTTTGGTTTTTTATAGTTATTTTTTCTACAGCAAAGTTAAAACAAAATATATTAATTTTTAAAAATTTCTTGGCTTAAACATTTTTGTATATAGTCTATTTTGATCAGGTTTTTGTTCTTCCCCACAGACCAACTTTTCCCAGTTCCTCTCTACTTCCCTACCCACCCAGCATCATGGTCTTTCTCTTTCTCCCAGAACAAAAGCAAAACAAAATCAAAGCACCTACAATCAAAACAACCCCCTCTAACACAAATATCGCAACCCCTCAAAAAAAAATCACACAAAACCCACAAAGTCCATTTCATGTTGGCAAACTATTCCTGAGCACAGGGCCTACTTCCCCTTTGCTATACTGGGTTTTCTGCCTGGCTTGAACTTTTTTTTTTTTTTTAAAGAAAAATGCAAACACAATGTAATCATACTTTTATTTGACTGTATCTTATGCAGACAGCTTGCACATTTCAAATCCCATCGAATTTCTCTCTTCGAAAGGATGGGGGTCAATAGTAAAAAATGATGCAGCGATATCCCCAGTCATTAAACAGCAGTCCAATATTTTTGAGATACACGTGATAGTTCATAGATACTCAACTCATATGTGATGACAATATAACTTAGTTATGTTTTTACAAACCTGAAAGCTCTGGGACACTATATCCCTCATCCTAGTAGTGTAGACCTGTACTGAGAAGTAACTGGTGTACTGCCAACCTGACCTCCCGTGTGCTCCTAGAAAGTGATGACCCTCATAATTTTAAGACACCGTAATAAACATACACATCTAGTCAATATATACCAGCCAATACCTTAACATAGGACATGGTTAGAGTTAAAACATGATAAACTCCTTTACATAGATTTGTCTTGTATATGTAGAAGACATTCTGAAGAGGCAGAAAATATTAAAATGAATCTTTAATATTAATTTATCTTATTTTGCTGGGTTCAACATCAGGTAGTAATGTGTTTTATGATCTGTAGACGTGCATTATTTCTGAGTTAAGCAGTTTCATTCCAGTGTAAAAGAGACTTATCATCAAGACTGGTAGCATACCCATTAGCTTTCTCAATACTAACAGACAGCTTCATGGGAGCAGTGTTAAATGTTCAGCAGTGTCAACTGCCAAACCAGTGTCAGTGGGTAGACAGCACAGTCAGTCGTAAACTAAAAGAAAGTTGTACCGATTTTGCTCAATTTTAGCCAAGTGAACCCAATTATAAATGGAACCACTTTAAGCTGATGTAAGAAAAAAAAAATGAAAGCCCAATGTCAAATTAAAGTTGAAGCTATTCAACTTGCAAAGTTTTAGTTTTGTTACCAGGTTATCAAACTAGAGGTTAAAATTTTAGGTTAAAAAAAGTCAAATAGTTAAAAACATCAAAGTATACACTGATATTCAACATGTACCCATCCACTGAGCAGTACTGTAATGATCTGACATTTTAGTCACGTTGTTAAGATGATGTTTACAAATCATCAGACAATCAGTTCAATGAACCCAGCCATTCTGAACTGAAGGGCAGTAGTGATACTTTCACTGACAACCAAGCAAGAACAACATTTTTGAATTGGTAAGTCTAGCATGTGTGTACTTTACAAGTATACCCATTAGAGTGAATGAGGGAAACCTATGTTCATCAACAGTTCATGCCTACGTACCAGCCAATCAAAACAACATTTGATGACATCAGGTATACTGAGGAGCTGCTTTCCTCCACACTGGAAATGAAAACAGAAGCATTGTGATGACTGCCATTCTTCCAAATGCTGGGACCCAAATGAAGTTAGACCAAGACAGATTCAAATTGGGCAGCAGAAAAGCCAAGTCCTATGTGCTCATTACATTTTAATATTAAACTTTAAAAAGCAATGTAAAATGGAAAGACATATTTTTTTTCTAAAATAAGGAACTAGAAATGATCCCACTAGCAAGAAGTTTTTATTTTCAAATGTAAACTGTGCATCCTTACTTGAAAAGTACTTGTTACCATGTTCACTTCCAAAATACCGTACTGAGAAAAGAGGAGCTCTCCTTTGAAACAAACAAACAAACAGACAGACTTTCCTGAAACAGGGCCTTTATTAACTGTTCATGGAGGTAGGGTTTTTAAAAATACAGTAATTAAAGCCATAAAATAAAATTCAGACCAAGTATTAGAGTAGAAGAAAATTATATTCAAATAAAAACAACAACATGAATGACCTGACTTGAACTTAATGGGGTTTTATACATGTTGCTACCATCTCTGTGAGTTCATATGTTCATCAGCACTGTTGGGTCTGGAAGATGTTGTATCCTTAGAAAAATTTTAACAGACAATTCTATACCTTCTAGGCAACCAGGCAGTAGGCCCTCACTGCATGGGACATTTCTCAGCTCCATTTCTGCATTTCTCAGTGTCTTAAGATTGCTGAGTCTTGGGAAGGGGTGTGGGGAGTGTGAGTATGTGTGTGTGTGTGTGTGTGTGTGTGTGTGTGTGTGTGTGTGGACCATGGAAGGTTATGTTGTCTGGTCTCTGAGAGGGTGTGTTATGTAAGCTCATGTTCCAAGAAAAGAATTACAGGCTCTCTAGCAGTGCCTGCCTCTAGCTGTCTTGGCTACACAATTTACACCTTGCAGGGTTTTATTCATATGGTTCTTCCTGACTACAAGAACTCTGACTGTGGTGAGGAGTGTCTTGGAGGGGAGTCTCCAGGGCGGTTGTAGGGAATCTGAAATGACAGAAATGAGTCATTTTATTGGAATGGTGATTGGACTGTTGCTTTGGCATCTACTGTCTTCTATGGAAGCAAGTTCACTTGCAGCCTGCTTACAGATGTGGCTTGTCGGGGGTCTTGGCCCGTAGAGGATGCTCCCCAGCAGTGTTGTTATTATGGCCATCATTGTTACTACTGGGGTCTGTTTAATGATACTTGATATATTTCACTTGAACTTCATGAAGCTCGTAAGTCTTCAGGAAGGCATTTCATTCTCTACTTTCCAAATCAAGAAGGGCCAATGTACGGATTAAAGACAGCGAAAAGAGACCAGCATGGTGATTCATGTCACATGGCTGTAGCAGTTGGCTGAGGGAGTAGAACTGAGTTCAAGGCCAGGCTAGCTTACATAGTGAGGTTCTGGGGTAGTCTGGGCTACAGAGGGAGACCCTATCTCTAAACAAACAAACACCAAATAAATCAAGTGTGACAAAGCAGCCCACCCTGCACCGTTATCTGCCTTTGGGCTGGCTCTACGCCGGTAACCTGCATGTGTACATATTTGTTGCTTACTGTGTTGAAAGCGTATCTGATCACAAAAGAAAGCGACAGAAAGACTACAGATCATAGTGATCTGTTACTGCATATAAATGTCATAGAACTGTGTAGCTAGTCTCAGGAACAGTGTTTCTTTTTTAATTTTTAAAAAAGATTTATTTATGTATTTATGTCTATAAGTAACACTGTAGCTGTCGTCAGACACCCCAGAAGAGGACATCAGATCTCATTACAGATGGCTGTGAACCACCATGTGGTTGCTGGGATTTAAACTCAGGACCTCTGGAAGAGCAGTCAGTGCTCTTAACCGCTGAGCCATCTCTCCAGCCCAGGAACTGTGTTTCTATGTGTGATCTAAGCTCCCTTGTTATAGATTCTAGGTGCCATTCATATAAGGTAGCTAGATGGATCCAGCTGTGTTAACCTTTAGCAGGATAGATCTGCTCTTTGCCCTGTGGTCATCTTTTCCTGCGTATTTGGCTATCCTCACAGCCTGTCATCCTACACCTGCAGATATAGAAGTGACTTGGAGCTGTAAGACCTTCAGTGACCTAACCTCTGAAGTCACACATGACAGATCACTAAGTACAAACCTTGCTCGGGATAGTGGTTGGATTGATTATTCTAAAATACCTGTGAGTCTGCTTTGGAGCTTCCATGGAACAATCAGCTGGATTGTTCTTTTCCAAGGCAACATTGTGAAGCCCCCATTGAGGATCTGCTAATAACTCGCATCAAGGGCCCAAAAAGAGAGACATTTACAACCAAATCCCACTCTAGGTGAAACTGGCACAAGGTATTGTGATAGTTGGTTTTTCTATGTGCAGAGAAGTTTTTTACATGAGTATGTACTGTTTATATACATGATCTCAAAATGGTGAAAACTTGCCTACTATTAATAACAAAGGACAGCAAAACCCTTAGCTGTTGAAAAAGGACCAAGAGTCTTAGTTTGGGACAGTGCTTATTCTTCTTTTCCTCATGGAGTTCATAATAATGTCCATTTTGTTCTTCCATCACTCTCTCTAGATGTAGACATTTTAGTCACTTAGCCTGGATGTTGGGTTTACCTAAGTAAATACGAGAGCTCCATTCTGTGTTGATGATAGCCGGGATGATGCTTCAGCTTACTAAGGAGCTTTGGAACATACAGATCTCGCCTCGTGGCATGATCCCTCAAGAGGTTCAGAGCATTGCTAAGTTATTCATCTGGCTAAGGACCACTCATTCAATCAGTCAAAGGTCCATCCACTCATCAGTTCCTTCGCTGTCTATATCAACAAAACACTGTGCCTGATCTCAAGGAGACCATATGCAGAGTTCTGATTGGTCTAAAGAAACTGGATGCATGGAACATAATTTATACCCTTTGCAAGAAATGTAATTTTTAGTGCGTGGCTCATCCATATTGCTTAGAGACAAGGCATTTGAGCCCAGATTGCAGGTAAGCTCCCTTGATGGGCTCAGCGCTCTTCGTGAGTAGTCAGCCAAATGGAAATCTTTGCAGCTTTGCTTTGTATGGCCAGCATGAACAAAAACTATTGTGTAATATTACTTCCAGGGTAATTCAGATAGTTTTCCTATAGAATTATTTTATTTTATTTCTTTTGTAAATAAAGTCTTCCTAGGTCAAATAAAAAGTCATAAGTAATTTGTGTAAAGTTATCGTTTAGTTCAAAAGCAAAATAAAACAAAAAATAAAATTCACAGAATGACTGACAAACAACAAAACAGACAAAGGCAATGAAAACAAGCTTTAAGAACATCTGGACAGCAGCCTAAGGGATTGAACTCAAGGCAAGGCCCTTAACACAGAAGTTTTGTCCATTCCTACATCGCCTGTTTTTTGGTCACCTTTACACTGGCTAGAAATATTTGTGAAGAAGAACCTCAAATGTGAAAATTCTTCTATCAGTTTGCTTATAGGCAAGATGTAGAGCATTTTCTTGACTGAACATTTATGTGAGAGGACACAACCCACTGCGAACCGCCTGGCTGGGCAGGTGGCCCTGGATGGAGAGGAAATTCCGAATGAGCAAGCCACGAGGAACAAGGAAGCAGTATGCCTCCATGGCCTCTGCATCAGTGCTTGGCTCCAGGTTCCTGCCTCATGTTCCTACTGTGATCATGATGAACTACATGCTGTAAGATGAAATATTCCCCTTCATTGGGAACCCTGTTCCCAGACCAGTGGTTGGCTGAGAGCATCCACCTCAATATTTGTCAGGCTCTGGCAGGCTCCTCTTAGGAGAAGGAGCTGAAGGGGTTTGCAACCACATACGAAGAACAATATCAACCAACCATACCCCCCAGAGCTCCCAGAGACTAAACCATCAACCAAAGAGCACACATGGAGGGACCCAGAGGATGGCCTTGTTGGGTATCAGTGGGAGGAGAGGCCTATGAAAGCTTGATGCCCCAGTGTAGGGGAAGCCAGGGTGGGCAGGTGGGAGGGAGTGGGTGAGTAGGGGCGCACTCTCATAAAGGCAGTGGGATGGGATGGGGGGAATCCCAGGGGAGAAACCTGGAAAAGGAATAACATTTGAAATGTAAGTAGAGAAAATACCCAATAAAAAAGAAGAAATAAACCCCTTTTACTCAAGTTGGTTTGGGTCACATTGATTTATCACAGCAATAGGAACCCTAAGCCAATTCCAAAAGCCTGAGTTTGTTTGGATTGTCATTATTTAATCAGTCATTTACATCTTAAGATAAACATTTCAACCATGTCTGGTCGTTTCTGTTTTAGTTGTCATGTTTCTTTGTATATTGTGAAGGCTTAACAAAGAAATTATCCATTTTAACTGATGTTCTATTTAACATTTGTTTAGTAATTGGATCATGATTCTTTTTAAAGTAATTTATGTGTTGTATATTGGGTGTTCCTGCTCTGACTAAGCCCATAAAATGGAAGTGAGAACAAATCTCCACACAAGTAATTATGACCGGAACTGTGCTGGATGAGTACAGAAGGCTTCAGTAACATTCATGGTTCAAGAACCAGTTTGTTCTGCTTAAGGGTAGGCCCAGATAGGTCCAGTTGACTTTTATGAAAGGCCACCTCATAAAACGTGATGTGTGCTGCATAACTACAGTCACCATGTAAAGTGTTTCTCTTGCAGCCAGAAATTCTGGAACGTACCTCTTTGTCCCTCCTTCCTATTCCTTTGCCTGCTGCTGCTGTCAATCTGTGTGTGTGTGTGTATGTGTGTGTGTGTGAATGTGAGTAGGTGTGTGAGACTGTGTGTGTGTGTGAGTGTGTGTGTGAATGTGAATGTGTGTGTGACTGTGAGTGTGTGTGTGTGTGTGTGTGTGTGTGTGTGTGTGTCTGTGACTGTGTGTGAATGTGAGTGAGTGTGTGTGTGTGTGAATGTGATTAGGTGTGTGTGACTGTGAGTGTGTGTGTGTGTGTCTGACTGTGTGTGAATGTGAATGTGTGTGTGTGACTGTGAGTGTGTGTGTGTGTCTGTGACTGTGTGTGAATGTGAGTGAGTGTGTGTGTGTGTGTTTGTGTGTGAATGTGAGTAGGTGTATGTGACTGTGAGTGTGTGTGTGTGTGTCTGTGACTGTGTGTGAATGTGAGTGTGTGTGTGTGTGTGTGTGGCATTGTATGTAACAGTGCTCTCTTTAGTTATGCTCTTTCAGCAAACATAATATTTAATCTCATTGTAGTACTGCTGGGGTTCACACTCTTTACTGACAGGTGCTGATCCACACACAGACTTGCAGCAGTTGCTCTAACCCTTCTCCAGTTGATAGGTAGTTGGATGACCTCCAGCTTTCCTAATATAGGTAAAGCTACTGTGACCATTCACATATAAGCTTTGTGTGACACATATCCCCAGCCCCTTTGGGTTACTGAAGAGAGGAAGGGCTGAGTCTTGTGGTTTAGTGTGCTTTTAATGTTTAAGGGACGGCTAGGCTGTTGTACATTCCACCAGCTTTGGAAAGGAGTTATAGTTGCTAGGCAGGTTTGTTTGTTTTGTTGTTGTTTTAACCAATTTAAGTGCCTGAAATTTATTGAATTTTATATGCAAGTGTTTTGGTTTGGGATGTGATTTCTGTTTAGCAGCCTTCTGCAGACAGGCATTACCTTCCTTATAAGGGTGGCTTGCTCTTAAGCATTGGCTGTGTGGAAAGTGTGTGAGGCTTAGCCCGCTCCTCCCGGGTTTGCAGAGAAAAGTATCAGTCTTCCTATGTGGTTTTTCTCTTTAGTTTCTAGTATTCTTTGTACTGGCTATCATCTAGCTGGTGATTCATGTACACCTTAAAATCATCCTAGCGGCTGCTGAGGCTGGGTTTGGTGTTAGGTGTTGGTGTCCTGGCTCTTTAGAAGGAGAAGACATAGTTGGTTATTATCATGTAGGCTGTATGCTGTTGAGATGTCAAACTTGAGGGGAGGCCTCTGCTTAGGGAAGTACCGGGGCCTTCCTCAGAAGGTTGGTGTGCACACATGGGAAGGGGCATGTACCTGATAGGATAAAGCCAGGCAGTATATCTGTAAGGAAGTGCCATTCCCATATTAGTGGTCAGAGAGAGAAGAAAAGACTGGTCTTGTGGGGAGTGTTGCTGGCGGTGTCTGTGATGGTAGGAGAGCCCCAGAGGGTTTGAGCATGCTGAGGACAGGCTTCCATTTCATTTCAGAAAGGCAGCCTTGCACACCCTTAAGTACCATTGTGTGTGTGTGTGTGTGTGTGTGTGTGTGTGTGTGTGTGTGTGTTTATGCTTACCTTTGTGGCACAGTTAAACTTTTTGCTTAACATAACATTTAAAGGAAGATTGAGCAGAAATTTTTGTTTGTTAGCTTTTTCTGAAGTAGTCTCCCTGCACTAACATTTTATGTTTCACATGATCTCTGCTGGGGAGATCCCAACGATGAGGTTCAGTGTGGGGGTAATCCAGTTTGCCTTGGAACCAAACCAGAGATCAACAGCCAGATTTTCAAGCAAAACAAATGGTGCTTTGTCTTCTGGTAGCCAACAGCACATGACACATACAATGCCATTGTGACTTAGCATTCTATTGTTTTGGGGATTGGTGTGCTCATGTTTAATTGTGCTTGCTCGATACAAGTGTGAACAATCATTGCTTCTCCACCTCAGTTGGAAGTCTTTCCACCCTGTGGTGAGGCTATGCAAGTTAGCATCCTACTTCCCAGCATCTTCCAACACTGTCTTCTCCCTCCTGTCCTGCTGTTTTCAGTACCTCTTCTGTTTTCCCAAGGCCTTAATGGGGCTAATGTGCAAGGATGGTAATACAAACAGAAGTAATAAGGCAAGTTGGACAAACAAGCAAACGGAATGAAGAGGGCCTTCAGGAACACAAAGCAGTGCGCTGTGAGTGAGAATCAGTTTTGCCTTAGTCTTTCTAACAAGTGGCACACAAGGAAAACAGTCATTTCCATTTTTCCCATGATTGAAAGTAGGGCATATTCCAGTCCCTCAGAGAAGGCATCACTTTCCTTGGCACTGAAAGATAATTACTTGCACTTGTTTGTCCAGGGCACTACACTCCCAACTATTCTGTGGCTTGCAGAAAGCATTTATTCAGGATTTCCAGACCCTGTATGTGTACCTACTGTATGGGGGTGTGAGAAGTGGCTGTTTGGGTAGTGTAAAGGTTTGTGGAAGCAGACTACTGTGGGCACAGGGCTCCACTGAGCCTCATAGAGCCAAGAACATAGTACTGCCTGTACTGGGCTCAGTGGCCAGGGTGCTAAATGTTCTGGTAGAAAAGGCAGAGGAGCGAGAAACAGGCATTTGATGAGATTTACTTATTTATGGACGGCAAGAAAGCACTGCATAAAGGGAGGCCAGCAGAAGAGAGTATCTGGCCAGGATGTCTGTCTTCTAGAGGTCACACAGCGGTATAGCCCACCAGGAGCCCTGGCTAGAGGAGGCATTGGATTTTGTCTTAGAAAATTGGCCCTGGCAGCAGTGCAGAGGTGCTAAGAGACAAAGGCTTGGACTGTGGCAGTTGCTTAGATGGAAGATAAGAAGGTTCTGAGCCGCCTCAGAAGGAAGTTGTGGGTTGGGGGAAGGGAGGCTAGGATACTCATAATTGGTGGGACAGAGAGCTACTGCATAGGTGAACTGGGGAAGGAAAGCTACTTTTGGGTCCTGTGTGTTATGACTTTGTTAGCCATGAGCTTGCAAATGTCTTTGCAAGCAAAATCATCCTATCACACAATAGGCATTCTTCAGAGGACAGGACAGGTCCAGTTCAGCCTTACTTGGTGGAGACTCATTGAGGGGTGGAGGTCAGTGGAGAGGAGGCCAGCCTGCAGCCAGAGCTGCCAGCTCCCTGGGCCATGGTGGTTGTTGAATCGGGTCTGTAATTTCAGCCACCGGTGCGGGGTAAGGATTAAAGTGGCTGCTTTATATGGATTGAGAATGTAGTGGAGGGCTGAGCTTGCTCGGAGTACTCAGCAGGACTGGCTGCCTGGAGGGACCATGCTCCTGAATGGAACTGGGAGATCACCAGGTGGGCCAGAGACTAACTCTGATTAAAAGTTGCTAAAGCCACAGAAACTGATACCACCTGTCTCATTTTTATCACCTTTCTATCTGGCAGGGCTCACCTTCCCTCTTCCCTAAGGATACTGTGACATGGAGGATTAAGACATTTCCCAGGGCCCGGAGGCTGAGGAGATGGCTCAGGTGGTAATGTGCTTGCTGCCCAAGTGTGAGGTCTAGTAGTCATGTAGAAAGCTAGACATATTGAATGTTTCTCATGACCCCAAGGCTTCTAGGGAAGGCAGAAAATGAACAGGATGACTCCAGGAGCTAGATCGTTAGGGAGTCCAGCAGAGTCGGTGAGCTTCATGTTCAGTGAGACATCCTGTCTGAAAAAAAGAAAGTGGAGAGTGATAGAGGATGATGTTGTATGAAGTTCTAACCACACACACATGCATGGACATGCATGGACAGCTACATTTGTACCATCCTGCAAATGATACCCATGCACATACACATACAGCAGACACACATGCATGTAACACACACATACACACAGACACACACACACACACAAACACACAGACACGCCTATAGTTAGGCTTGTCAACATACAGGAAACCTGGTTTAGTGAAAATTTCAAGTGAGAAGCAAAATGAAATTAAATACATATTCCAACTATTTCTTGTTTATCTGAAGTTCACATTGAACTAGGCATCTTGTGTTTTTGCTTTCTGTCTTACGGTGTATTTGACTCAGTTTTCTGACAGTCCAAAGTGAGTAAGAATACCATAGACTAAACAACCCAAACAATAAATATCTGTTCTCAGATGAAGCCCCAGGTTACAGGGTGAGCCCGGATTCTTTGTAACTTATAGATGACATCCTTCTTTATTCTCTGATGTGGGCGAGAAGATGGCACAGGCAGAGTCAGAGATAGAGAGACAGAACGAGACAGAGCACCAGCCTTGTGTTCTTACAGGGCATGGATCACTTTCATTAGACTCTCGTCCCATGATGTATGCACCTCCTTCAGGCTCCACCTCCGAGAAGCATCTTGGATATTAGGTTTCAACAGAGAACTGAGAGAGGCGTAAAGATTCTCAGTAGAGGTCACAGAGCTGAGACCGCAGTCTGTGGAATCTACCTATTTTTCTGAGATGAACTCCGTGTTCTTTGAGAAGCCAGATAAGTCCCTGGGGCAAAGTGGGTGAAGTGAAGTAAAGTGAAGACCAAGGAGGAATAGGCATAGTTTTGGAAGTACTGTTTGAAGAGCGATGGCCGCTAACTCTAGACAGCTAAAAGAAAAAGCCTGATCATAAACCACTTGATGTCTGTTACTGTTCATCAAATTCTGAAGCCCAGATGCAGTGGGCATACTGGGAAGAGATGCTGTGATGGTTCTGTGCTCTTTTCTGTCAAAATGCTTATGTTGTCTTTTGATTATACCTACCCTCAGTTTCCCCATCTCCTAGATTTACCTTTGCCCCATAGATCCTCTTACAACTTCATGTGCTCTCATTTTAGAAATTACCTAAGTCTAGTGTGTGCTGTCAGGATGAGCCATCCATTGAAGTATGGTTGACTTACCAGGGGTCCATATTCTTAAAGAACACACACTCTCTCTCCTGAGTAGACATTAATGGTCAATAGCTCTTCAACTGGAGATAAGGGTTCCCGAGTCCATCCCCCTCCAGGCAGAATGTTGCTTGGATTGATCTTATGTATGTTTTGTGCAGGCAAACATAGCTGTCAAGTTGATGAGGAAGGTAGAGTTGTCATGTCCAGAAGTCACCATTTTGCACCAATGCTTCCCAACCTGTGGCTCTCATGATTTATCTCCTTTACTGAGCTGGTTTCTGAGCTCAGTTATAGTTGAACATTCCACAGACATTTATTCTCTTGAACTAGTTAGGGCTTTTTACATTAACCATCTAGTTCACTTGTACAAAGAAACTTTTAAATCAGGTTCGAGGTATGAACTGATCTATGGGTGTCCACTCTATCTGCAACTTCTATATTTTCAGAACAACTGTGAATGGATTGAAAACAATTTAAAAACTGCATCTGAATTGAACATATGTAGACTTTTTCTTACATTTTAAACAACGAAGGAAAGTAACTACTTCCGTGTCATATATTGTATTAGATACTGTATGTGATCTAGGAAGGAGTTAAAGTATATATAATATGTAAAATATATAAATAATACACTCTGCCTATTTTATAGTAGGCACACGAGCAGGTGCAAAATTTGATATTTTAAGAGCCCTAGTCCACCAAAGGGTTGTCATTCTCTCCATTAGGAAGGATGACTTACTGTATCCAGGGACATTAAGGGGAAAGGTTGTTTTTCATGGACATTAATTGTAAAGACAAATAAGCGAATTGAGTCTTTGTTTTAGAATATTTAGTTTTTAAAGTTAACATTTATCTAGTATCCCGTATCAAGTTGATTTACATTTTGATAACCTTCTGTATAGTTTACTATCTCTGTGTTAAAACTATAATACACTGTGTTCTTCACAGTTAGGGTAAAGAACATGCTCATGATCCCTCATGTTCCCATCTCAGTCTCCCTGACAACTACGTGGTCTGCTCTCCCTCATTGTACTTAAGAGAATACCACACAAATCTTGTAACATGTATGTCTTAGTTGAGGATATCTTTGTTGTGATGAAACACTATGGGGTTTATTTGACTTATATGTCCACATCAGTGTTTATCATTGAGGGAAGTCAGGACAGAAACTCAAACAGGGAAGGAACCTGAAAGCAGGAGCCGATGCAGAAACCATGGATAGGTGCTGCTTACTGGCTTGTTCTTCATAGCTTGGTCAATATTCTTAAAAAAGTCGGGACCACCAGCCTGGGGGTGGCACCATTTGTGGGCTGGGACCTCCCATATCAATCACTAATGAAGAAAACTCTACAGGCTTGCCTATAGCCTGTGGAGGCATTTTCTCAGTTGAAGCTCACTCCTCTGTGATGTCTCTAGCTTGTGTCTAGTTGATAATAAACTAGCCACCACAATGTATCCACATTCATTCATTTAGTATTACATTTGCAATTCTGTGTGTGCCAGCTTATTTTTCTTGGTTGCTCAGCCTTAGTCTATCTGTGGGTATTCAGTCTGTTTACCCACCACCTACTGAGGGACCTCTGGGTAGTTTCCAGTGTTGTGTCAGTGCTGAAGAGATGCTGTTGGAGTTCTGGCAGGTATATGTTTGTGTACACTTTCTCACTTTGTGTTGCTAGGGTAAATATATTTACTCCTACATTTACCTAATGACTAATAGTTTCATTTCTTTGCCATCCTTTTAGTAAAATGTGCATCTTTTTAGAAAAATGTGTCAAAGTCTTTTGCCTGTTTGTTTGTTTGTTTTTTTAATAGTGGTTTTGAAGTTTCTTTAAGTAGCATGAGTTCCTAGGTTCTATATGTGATTTGAATAATCTGCTTTTCCAAGTCTATAACTTGCAATTTTCATTTTTAATAGAGCATTGTCTTCAAAAGAATAGACATTTTAACTGAGGATGTTTGTTCTCTTGGATATGTCTTAGACATGCCCAAGGTCCCATGCCTATGAACTCTTACCTAATCCTAAACAGGGAGATTTTGTTTTATGTTTTCTTATATACATCTCAGTTGCTGGATTCTTGTATAAAATGTGGGATTTGTGTCAAAGTTCTTTTTTTCCTCTACCTTTTCCTATTTTTTTTCCTTTTGGCCTGGGTAGGGTCCAGTCTTTCTACTACCACTGTTTGAAAAGACTCCTTTGTTGCTGCTTTTGGTTTCTTTTTTGTTTTGTTTGTTTGCTTTTAAATTCCTTCATACTTTTGACAAAAGAAACAAAAATCACCTGGATGTATCTCTGTGGACCTATTTTTTTGATTAATTTCTCTAATGATTTATAATGGTTACAAATTCCACAGTAGTATCTAAAATGATGGAGTCTAATACCCTGAACATTCTTGGTTTCTCAAAACTGTCTTGGCTGGGGTTTTCGTTTGCTTTCCCACATAAATTTTTAAATCAGTTTATCCACAGCTACAAACTAGTCACATTGGCAGTGTTTGGAATGTTGTGATATCTATAAATCGATTTCAGTCTCCCAATCCAGGCATGTTTGTCAGTGTTTATTCTAAGTCTGCCTTCATTTCTTTCACCAGTGTTGTTTATAAATTCTGTCAGCGTTTAGGACGTTTTTACCTAAATATTTGTCTGTAGAAACCAAAGTATAAGTGATATTTTAATGTTTAGTTTGAAATTGTTGAACAGTATAGAGATTTAATTGCTTTCACATGTGGTTCCTTTGCTAAGTGGGCTTTTTTCCTTTCTTTCTTTCTTTCTTTCTTTCTTTCTTTCTCTTTTTAAGATTTTGGAGGGAATTTATGTGAAGTAAGAGTACTGACAGTATCATCCTTATTTTGTTTCTAATCTTAGTAGGACAACATTTGATCTTGTACCCAAAAGTGTATCAGTTGTAGATGCTTTTTGTCTTTTTAAAGGCTAAGAAACCCTCTATTATTTGTTAATATGGAATTATGTTGATTTTTAAAACATTGAGTTGTTTTGTTTTAATTTGGCTTTCCTTCAACTCCTAGTATAATTATTACATTAATCAGGTTTCACATATTGAACCAACTTTGTATCCCTGTGACCAAGCCATTTGGTGTGACATATTATTCTTCTTTTGTTTTACATATTGGATTATATTTGCTTATTTTCTTAAGACTTTTAATATACATTCCCAGGGGCTATCGGAATATTGGTTTCTGTTCTTACTCTCTTTACTTTTTCCAGCTTTTTGTTATCTTAATACTCACCTTATATAATAACTTGGAATATGTTATCTTTTCTTCTATTTTCCTAAAAATGATGGTTTGGAATTGAACTTCTAACAAAAGTTAAGTGTTCTGTTGACTTTTTTTCCAGTGAAACTACATGGGCCTGACAACTCCTTTTCCATGTGTTTTTAGCTTTGAATTGAGGCCATTTGTTACTGTTCATGTTGGTGGGGATTGAACTCACCACCTCATCATACTGTGCCTATAACTCACCGCTGAGCAGCATTAACCCCAGTCAAATCAAAGTTTTAAATGGATATCTTTAGGTTATCTACTTCCAATTTTGTTTCTCTGCTGGTTTTTAGTTTCCTTCAGGAAACCTTTTAAATTCTGTGAATTTTCTAGTGTTGGAGATGTACAAGCTTTTGGCATTTAAATCAGTATTTTACCATCTATGTGGGATATCGCATGCAGGTCAAGCATCTCTTCATGAGCCCTGAAATCTGAAACACTTTGCGCTAAACTATTCCAAAGCTGTACAGATATTTCTGGAACCCCCTCCCCCAACCTGAGAAATTGGAAGCATTGCCAGTGACAGTCATTTGTTGTAAGGGAAGCTCAGCCTGTCTTTCCGATGGTGTTGTCTTGTGCCTTGTCTAGGTACATTGTCAAGGTCAAGAACAGACAGAGTCTATGGGGCCAGATGTATTACCAGCTTCCTTTCCTCTTCTTGTGCCACATCCATTGCCGTGTTTCTTTCACATCTGAAGAGCTTGATTTAGCAATTCTAAAACAGTTTTCTTGCCTATAAATTCTTTTTATCTATCTTCATTTCAGAATGTCTCCCCCCCCCCCCAACTTGTCTGTGAAGAGTGTACTCCATTATATAAGCAGCTTAAGGGAAGGTTTTACTTTTGTTTGGATCTCTAATGATTCAGTCCATGGTTGGCCTTCTGTGCTTTGGTAGAATATGGTGTCCACAAGAGCTTCTTCACCTGGCTGTGGACAGGAAGCAGCAGAGACAGGAAGACATGACCCCTAGGGACCTGCTTGTGCCAGGTGGTAGGCTTACCACCTAAAGGTTCCAGAACCTTCCAAAATCCTGCAGTGAGCTGAGGTCTGAGTACTTAACATGGGAACCTACAGGGGATAGGTCATATTAATTTTAAACCACAGCCAGGCAGCATTCACTTCCTGTACAAATTCTCTACAGTACTTGACATACCTTCGTCACTTCCTCAGTGTTGTTTCTGCATCATGAGACATGTGGTCAGCTCTGGTTGCTCTCGGATGTTTATATTTGTCTTCAGTTTTAGGCTGCTTATATCATGGTGTCCAGGAGTGTGCTGTGTCTTCCGTCTGCATGGGGTTTGCTGAACTTTGTGAATGTGTCCGTTTGTGTCTTTTGCCAACATTGGGAAGTTTTCTGTCATTATCTGTTGAACTACTCACTTTTGCTTTTCTTTATAGACTCCCATTGACATGAAATTTGATCCTCTTGGTACCATTTAGTAGGTTCTCAAGTCTTTGGTTTTGACAGGTTTTATCCTCTCTGACTCTCAGACAGGATAATCCTGAGGACAGGTACTTAGGCTTGGTAATTCTGATGAGGATCCATCCCATGAGTTTATTTTACTTATTGCACTTTCACATTCTCCCTTTTCCCCCTCTTCCCGGCAGGTCGGGGAAGGGCAGGTAGTACACAAGGTACTGCTCCAGATCTCTGTGTGCCTGCCTTTGCCTGCCATCAGGTTCCAGGCGGTGCTGAGTTCAGGACTGGGGAAAGAAGAGCAAACTAAGCCAGGGGTGCTTTGATTCCTGGTTTCTATTCATTGCATGGTTCACTTTTCCCAGCTCCTGTAGCTGCTGTGCACCCTGAGTGGCTTCTGTAGCCGCACCGAGGCAACAGAACATTCCTCGAATCTGCGCTGCTTTTCTGCTGCTGCTTTGAAAAATGTGTGTGTTGTTCACATCCAGACAATGGGACTTTATCCAGCACTAAAAAGAAATAGTGAATCAAGCTAGGGCGGGACATTGAAGGGCTGTTAACTGCATGTATTACTAAGCTACAGACATCAGTCTCTAAAAGCTACATGCTGTTCCCTTCCCACTGATTTCTGGAAAAGAAAAGATAATGGGAAAAGGGAAAAAGATCCATGGGGCCAGGAATTAGAGGAGGGAAAAGGGCAGACTTGTACCTTACAAAGGATCTGTGGGACAGCATAGGCTTGTAGGACACTAATGGTGATTTCTGTCATTGCTCTTTTGTGCTAGACTACAGGATGCACAGCTCTGAGGAAAGGTAATGTCGACCACAGTTGTTGGTAACAATGGTGTCTGCTGGAGTGCTCCAGCTTTAGCAGTGTGTGACTGTGACGGCTTGTGTCGCTAGTGGGAATGGAGCATTTGGGAACTCTCTACCTCCCTTTCAAAGTCTACTAAAACATTTAAGTCTATTTTAAAGTAAGTACACATGCCAAAGATGATAAAGTAAGACACTCAGGATGTAGTCCAAAGTTTCGATTTGTTTGTTTTAAAGCAAGGAGAAATTGAATTTCTCAAAAAAAAAAAAAAAAAAAAAAATCTGTGCATTTTGGAAGTATAACATAGACCCTCTCCACCCCCAGTTTCCTCTTCAGTTGTCAGGATATGAGTATTGGCTGCTTCTATATGCTTTATTAGAATTATCAGGATCTAATAGATACGTTTGAACATGCTAGAACTTTATGATAAGTTTAAAATGAGTGCAATGGCGTTCTCAGAACCTTGCCATGTGTTTCCCTGGTGACTCACCGGGTCTTAAGAGCTAAGACAGTTGATTCATCTCAGTGCTGGGCTGGCACACAGGGTGGGGCTTGGTAGTAATTTGAGAATGATAACAGCTGTACCATTCCTTATAGGACACAGCCCTGAAACAGTCACAGGCCAGGCAGGCAGTAGCTATGTTGAGCCTGTAATTACATTTATCTCAAAACAAAAACAAAAGACTGTGCATGTTAAGAGAAAGGTTCCCTGCCCCCCCCTGCCCCCTTTTTCTATAGTTTTTGTAGTTTGTGGGATTTCTTTTGTTGTTGTTTTGCCTGTTTGTTGTTGTTTGGGGGGTGTTTTATTTTGCTTTTGGAAAAAGTGAAGCACAAAGAAGAGGCTGGTCTGTCATCCACTGGCTTGGCTGGTGAGAGGGAGGGAGTTGTCTAAATATAGCATGCTGCCTCCAGTGCTGGTAGAAGGGGCGATGGGAGTGACTGTACAAAGGCTGCTCTGTCCCCTTGCTCTTGAGGAGGCCCACCCTTCCTCCCTCCCCTAGCCTGTTTCTCAGTTCTACTCATCTGATCAGATATGGCCCTTTTATGAGGCTGTGAATGTGGAACTTCTATGTTTATTTATAACTTGATAAGGATTTTGTGTTCTTGTGTTTGGGCACTCCAGGTTGCTGCTGGTTTTAGTACAGTCCGGATTGTTAGGCACAGTCCTGGTTCTCATACAGCCCGGAGCTACAGTCAAACTGAACTGCCTACTTACATCACTGACTCAGCTCTTGTTGTGGTGCTGAGACTCCAGGAAGTGTTTGAGCGCCCATGCTGGGCTGGGTTCCCTGTGTGAACCCTGTGTTGGTCCTCTGATGTCAATATTGATCATTCTTATTGGTCAGGCTCTGTGCACTGCCCCCTTAGTGGCTAACGTGTAATTTCCCACAGCAGCCTCCGCACTGTTATTAGAAAACAAAGTTTCATTCACAACATATTTTGATCCTGTTTTTCTTCTGTGCGAACTTCTTCCCAAACCATTCCTACTTCTCTAACCATCTCACTTCCCCCAGTTTCTTTCTCTCTGTTTAAAAATCAAGCAAGAGCTTTGGTTCTGTCTTAGAAGTGAGCTGGCTGAAGTCCATTGTTGTGCCTCTAACACAAAGTAGAGTGAACAGAGTCTCTGTTTTATCTACAGCTCTATTTTTAAAGCAATGCCACTTCGTTTTGTTTATACACTTATTAAATATTTGTCAAAATTACTATTTTGTTACTCTGTGAAGTTGGTTGCTTGTTTTACCAAATAAAAGTTGTTATTTTAATGTTGCCAAAGTTATTTATAAGAATTAGCAATTAGAGGAATAAAGCATTTTGTGAAAAAAAAATCAAGCAAGCAAGCAAGGAACAACAACAACTACACACACACACACACACACACACACACACACACAATAAGTAAATAAATGAAATGTTAAAAAATTAGTAATCAAAATATATAAGCAATAGACCAATAGAACAACAACAAAAAATGCCCTAATGAAGCCATATGAAACAAAAGGTCTACAAAAATAACATTGAGTTTGCTTTGTATTGGCCATGTACTCCTGTGCATGGGGCCTACCCTGAAGTATTTGTTGTTAATATACTCAGTGAAACTCTACTGGAAAAGACCAACTTTCCTTTGCATTGGGTATCAGTTGCAAAGAGAATCTTGGTTAGTCATGTGAGCCTGTGTCCACTTAGGTTATGCTCTTTCCTCCTGCACTGGGCCTTCAGATCTGCAGAGAGGAAAGGCCATTCTGCCCTGTCAGCCTAGCTTCCTCTCCACTGTGTCGATTATCACTGTATGGTAGGCTACTGAGGAAAGTTAGCCATGGCTACAGAATCTCATTAAATTAAGGAAGACCAACTCACGGGAATAAGAAACATATTCAGATATAATACTAATTATTATTATTTTTACCTAGAGGAAGAAATGACCAAAAACAACATGTATACTCATCATACAGTTAAAATTTTAAAATGTGACTAAAACTTCTTTGGAAAAATAATTAAATTGCTTGATATAGCTTCTTGAATTCCTCTTAAATGCTTTAGCTTAAACACCAGAAATAACGAGATAGGACACAATTTAGGCAGACACAGACAGAGTCCTGGTGCACTTTCTACATACAGTACAGCTGTTCACATGTGTATGACATGCATACATGGCCCCTTTTATCTAGGAGAAAGACATAGTTAAGAGCACATCCCTATTTCTAACCCCAATTGTGCCCCTCCCAGCCTTCCCACACTCTGTATTTATAACTCATTCCCCAGCCCTGAGTTCCTGTCCCTTTCCATGGATTTCTCAGTTTCCTGTGTGTATCTAGCTCCTCAGCCAGGCCAACCTTCCCGTTACCCCCCTAAACTAGTGATCCTCAAAGATAGAACAGAGATAGAAACAAAGGAGAGGCCTTTTAGGAATGGCTGATTTCTTCCTTCAAACAGTGATTGCATTGATACGCCAAAGTTACGCCAAGTTCTGGAAATGAAGACATCAGACTTTTGATAGGTAAATATCTTATATCAATATAAACATTCTGTTTTTCATAATTTAAAAAACCCGACAGTTTTGCTGATCTCAGTACCTTACATTATCATGTAACTCATTGTGAATCTCTTAGATATGAAAACGTCCAGATAATTATAGGCTGGAGACACGTCCTTATCAGTTACTTTAGTCAGCATCCCCAGGGCAGAAAGTTTAGTAAAGCCTCTCACAAACTCTTCCTCTGTATGTTTTCTTTAGAGAATGTTCACATGGCAGGGTCTTGTCCCCCATGGAGTGGCTGTGTGTAGACTTCTGCTGGCCTGTCCACAGACATCAGACACACCTGGGCACCCAGTTAAATACCAGCACTGCCAAGTTAAATATTATTGCATCATTCAAACTGGGAAAGTTCTGGGTTAGGGTCTGTCCTTGGATGACTGACCCCCACCTCTGTAAGAGCATACCTGGCATTTTTGGACTCAAAATGACATTGACTTGGAGTCCAGAGCTACTGCGGCCATCATAGAAGAGACAGGACTTTATTCCAGGGCCTCGGCAAGATGCACTGGGACAGATGTTGGGCCTGGAGCCCTGATTTGGCTGCTGCCTTTCTAGAGTTTGGTAACAGCAAGGACCAGGAAGGCATGCACAATATCTGCCTCAGCTTCCCTCCAGGTGTGCTCGTTGGACACTGGAGGCCTTCCTTCCTTTTGCTGTCCTCTGCTGTTATCTCATACTACTAACCAACTCCTACTGGCTTATGTGTAAGCTTCAGATGTCTCCTCTCTCTCTGTGATGCAGGCCAAATTCGACTTCTGGCCTTGGGCCTAAGTGCCCTTATGGGTTGGTTTACACTGTGTCCAGTCTTCTTCTCCTTAAACTGTCCCTCCCTCCTCTGGAGGCATTTTCCTCCCTGCTGAACTATTCCCTTGACCTTTCCGACTGAACACCTTCCCTCTTATGTCCATCCTTCTGTTCCAGGGCAGCCTCCCCCCACCCCCAGCCAGGGTTCACTGCAGGGGCATCCTCATCCTGGGTGGTCTCTGGCTTTCTGGTGGTCCTTGAAGTTTTCTGAAAGCTTGCATGACAAAATAAGAGTCATTGCTGCAAGATTTGGTGAGAAAGTACGGCACCAGCAAGCCCTGAGTGCAAGGCGGCTGTCCGTCTGTGGCAGAGGGTATGACATCACTTGGCAGGAATAGCCTTGACCCAGCAGCTACCGTGAATTTCACTTCCTTTCCCAGAAGTTTGAGCCATCCTACCCTTTCTCATAGCTTTAGGGCCCAGGAGTCCCATTCTTCATGTTCTCCAAAACAAAACTCAATGGGAGTCAGATACCTCGTAAATAGGCTCTGAAGGTCCTGTGGATAAATGTGGGTCATCCAGCCATGTCTTTAAGTTCCAACAGAAAGAGATGCCTTACAGCTCCTCTCTTACTCTAACAAAAATGTATAGTGTAGCCTTTAAAATAAACCTCTCTTCATTGTGAGCTTCAGGATCTTAGCAGATTCTCCCACGTATACCTCTTCTTGGGAGGTGTAAATGAGTAAAAAGAAGTTAAGTTCCTCCATATTAAAGTAGACACTTCAGTTCAAACCTGAAAGGGTAGAGGAAGAAGAAAATGAGCGAAGGATGGAGCCTCAGCATGTAGTCAGGCTTTGGGAAGACATTTGGAGTTTCTACCAGAAGGTAGAAGCTACAATTGCCTTCTTGGGGGGAGTGCTGTTGGAAATTGTTTTTTTTATTTTTGTTTTTGTTTGTTTGTTTCTTGCCTTGCTGGAGGCAAGGACAGCCCAGTGGGATGTGGGTCGCTGAGGTTTTTTCTGAGCATTTCTCACTGACTATGCAATCTGTGTCTGAAGGCTGCCTGGTACCCTAGGCATCCGTAATTAAATTTCCTGGTAACTCTAATAGATGGCGAGAGCTGAGAACACTCAGCTATGAGATCTGTCTATCTCATAGTGGCTCTTGGGCCAGTCTCCATTGTGTGACAGACACATTTGGGTGTCTTTTTCTCTGTGTGTCTCCTAAAGTCTTTTCTCCATTCTTGAAGGCACCTCCTGCTCTGATGATGGGGTCTTATCCTCATCCTATCTCTCCTGGCATACGTGCTCTACAAAGGCACATGGCCAAGTGGCCTGTAGAGGCCAGAACCCTGGAATAGGATATGACCCAGTTGGAGAGCAGGGCCAGGACTCTGCATGTCCTGTCACCCTGCCCTGGGAGATCTGAAAGCAGTAGTTTCAGATCTGTTCAGTTCAACTCTTCAGACAGCAGCTACATGATGTCCTAAGTGTGTGTGGGGGGGAGGGGGGCTAAAGGGTGAGGCATTTGCTGTTCCCATTTTACATATGCAGTGTCCCAAGGAGTTTACTCTTCAGGAAGGGAAGGGACTCCCCAATCGAGCTGCCTGGTTCTCACTGGAGCTGCCCTTGTGCCCCCTGTCTTTGTGAGCAGGCTTCTGGTGTTGCTCTCAAGTGTCTGGCATGGAGTAGTAATCTAGCTGTTTATATGCCCTGTCATCCGCTTCTTCCCCCACTCTCTTCAGCCTTGTCTGCATCTCTTCTCATGGCTCAGTCCCTGATGAAGTGGGCTCTTAGGCAGCCAAGAGTTCAAGCCAGATTGTTTATATTTCAAATTGTTATCACCGTGGGTGTTTCTCGTTTCAGACAAAGGCACATAATTAACATGCAGACCTTTGAATTAAATCAAATTATTGGTGTCAGAGAAGAATTTTTTTTATTAACAGTGTGTCAAAATACTGCCTTGCATTTCAAAACACGACAGCATAACAGAGATTTAAACTAGTGTTTTCTAGAATGAATCTGTTGTTGGAGGCAGGGAGTCCCTGAACTTGGAATTCCTACATGAAAGTTGTTTACTTTTGAGAGTCCTCCACTGTGTAAGACAAAGATGGTGTTGAGCCTGTGCAGGAAGCGTGCTGAGTGACAGATTTTAGTGGGGCTTTGTGGGCTGAGCGTTCCCAAGAGTAAGTCACCACACAGATGTAAGAGTTGTCTACTGTGCTTGGCACCAGACACCCGCCTCTCTGAGGCGTATTTCTGCCTTTCTTTCACAGATAATTAATGGTCTCAACTTGGTTCCTTTGTTTGAAAGCAAGGGACTAAGAAGTGGGAAACCGTTTGGAGCCCATGTGACACTAAAGCAAACCAGTAAAAAGGAATTTGGGGGTGTGGAAGCAATGACTGTGTGCAGAATAGATGCCATCCTCAGGCCTGGGGTGAGTTAGGTACTGGGGTGAGAAAGGCTGGCCTTCTAGTGGTGATCTTTGTCTGGGGCACAGTCAGGGAGTTGAGGAGTGTATTTATTTGGTAGGGGAGATAGGAAAACAAGGTTGAATGTGAATTTGAAGGCCTCTTGTATTGAAGGGGGCAGGATACAACATGACAGTGAATTTCAGGCAAAGTGATGTTTTTCAAGGAGAGGAGAGGAACGCCAGTTGCTGCTGTGCAAGAGCCCATTACTGTCTTATGATACAAGGGAAAGGAAGAAACCCATGAAAAAGTGGCCACAAGAGTGTATTTTCACAAGGAATACAGACCTTCCTAGCTTGTTTTTCTGTTGCTATGATAACCACCGTGACCAAGAGCAACTTCAGGGAGTATTTTATTTTAGCTTAAAGATTATAGTCCATCATTGAAGGAAACCAAAGCATGAATGTGGAGGCAGGGACTGAAAGAGCGGCCAGGGAGGGGTGATGCTTACTGAATTGGTCCCCTTGGCTTGCTCAGCTTGCTTTCTTATGCCAGGACCACACGCCTAGGGGTGTCACCATCCACAATGGGCTGGATGCTTCCACATCAATCACTAGTCACCAGGATGCTCCACAAACTTGCCTACAGGTCAATGTAATGTAGGCAACTGTTAATTGATTTCTTTCCCTTGTGTCACCAGAAAGCAAAACCAAAGTGAAAATGAAATGAAACGAAACAACTGTCAAGCACAAGGCCCAACCCTAAATGGGGGAGGGGGAAGGGGGTGGTATCACCAGAGAAAGGACTGCTGGGTGGATGCAGGAGTCGGGATGGTTCAGTGACACTTAAAATAAATACCTAAAATAGCTTTTATGAGATGTTGGGATTCCAGGACCACTGAAGTGATTGAGTATTTTAGGAATCGTTTTTTGATTATCAGACAATTTAGGCACCTTAACTGTTTCCAAGGGGGGTAAAATTAGTTTGTCTCTCTGGCAGAGGTTTGCCACTCTTATTTAGAATCTCAGTTTCTCAATGCCTGCTAGACCCAGCCACTATAAATATGCAGCGCATGAGCTGCCCAGCCCCTCTGATAGCCGCTCCGGAGCTAAGCATAGAAGAACAGTTTTCTGTCTGAAGGCAGAGGCTGGTGGAAGGGAGTGAGTCTGATCCAGCTTTTTCATGACTCGACATCTACAAGGATTTTTCTCAGGATGTCTCTGTAGGTACCAGTTTCTTTTATTGATAAGTGGAGAATTTCAGATAGTGGCCTTTCTTGTCTTACTTCCGCCGGTGGATAGCATTGTGTTTTGAGGTGGCTTTTCAGTTGGTTACCATCTAACATATCAAAACAGGCACATGCTTTCGTTATTGTTTCCACTGTTGCTCCTGTGGTTTTCCATGACAGAAGCACGCATCGAGGAAGGGTCGCTCAGGGCCCCGTCTTCCCTGTAGATGGTGGATCGGGAATCTCCTGTGAGCTCTCAGACATCTCAGGCCTCCGGGGACAGGTGGTGGCCTGCAGAGAAGATGGCGTATGAGGGGATGCCTGGGCTCCTTCAATCTGGCTCACACAGCTTGTGCCTATTAGATAATTTAGATGTCAAGGGAGGAGATCTTCACTGATATCTCAGGGTTCAGACTAGAACTATGTGATCTTTGAATTTAGTCTTTCATGAATTAATTTGTTCTTAGTAATCTGAATTTTGACACTTCAAATTAAAATAGTTTTATTTTACCTGTGGCTGAGGCCTACTACTAGTAGTAGCCTACTACTAGTTCTCATCTTCATAAAAATGTGATTTTGGTTTCTTCCGAGTAAAAATAAAAGAGAGCCAAGGAAAAGGATGCTGTATTGGATAAGATCGCCTGTGACGAAATACCCTACCGTGAGACGTGCCTGGCTAAACTGTACTCAAAACGTAAGAGTCCCTGCTTGGGTGGGCTGGGCACAACTGAGGTAGCAGGGGGATTAGGGCCCTTTAGGCCCTCTCTGGGTTAATAGGAACTTTCTTAAATGAGTCAGTTTACAGTGTATTTACAAGGATGTGGCAGCCTTCTGATAGAGGGCCATGACCAGAATATATGTCTGTGGGCTTCCATGTAGTAAAACCTGAGCTTCGTTCTTTATGCTCTTAATCTCTTTCAGTTCCCTCTCAAGTGACCCAAGGAAACATCTATTTACTTCTTTATAACTTTTAGCAGCTCTCCAAGGTTTTCTGTAGAAACCCTGTTCTGTTGTAAACACACGTCTACTGGTACTGTACAGATGTAACCCGAGGCAGAGATAGGAAGGTTGAGTCTTCCTGGCCAACTAGTATTGCTAAATTTAATAAAAAAATTCCATGTCACTAAGAAACTGTGTCTCAAAACACAAGATAGTGATCGATTGAGAAAAACCCCTAACATTGTTCTCTGGCCTACAGTATATGCAGGTACACACACATTTGCATATATGTATACATATGCATGTATGTATACGCCCTCGGGAACATGTGCAGACACACATGTACACGCAGTTTTTTAAATGTAATGGAAACTAGGTAGAAAAATTAAAACACAGTTTATTATCAGTGTTTGTCAAACAATGCCATTATTAACTCTTTTAATAAAAAGAACTTTAAAAAGTAAAAAAAAACCCACTACTTTTTACAGCTAATCTCTTCTGTAAAATTATGTAAGTGCTCTAGCTATCACATACCTGGCGTAAGCGGTTTGGGAGTGTCAGGCTTGGCTTTAGTGATGCTGGCCTCCCTCACAATCAGGCCCCTAAAGGAGCCTGGCAGAAGGTACGCAGAAAGAGCTGAGGAAGTGCTTCACAAGAAGATGTGCAGCCCACAACTTAGAAAGTTCTGTGTCCCACACAGTGTTTAAACGTTTAGATTTTGCCCTGCAGGGCAGCAGTCAGCAAGCACTTTGGCAGAGGGTCAGGTGGTCAGTGTCTCCAGCTCTGTGGGCCATCTGTCCCCAAGGGACTCCTTGGCTCAGCCATATCCACGGCCATAGAGCATTTCATAAGTGAGCCATGTCTGGGTTCCAGTGCTGCTTCTCCTATGGGCGGAGGAACTTAAATGTGTACTAGGAAATACTGTTCTCTTGTCTTTTCACCAGTCGGTTTTAAAAATGTAAAAGTCATTTTTAGGTTGGTTATATGTTGGGAAATTGGAAAAATTTGGAATGTTTTGTATACACTTACTGCCATTTGCATGTCCTTTTTCTTTAGAATGTTATTTATTTTTGTGTGCGTGTGTGTGTGGGGGGGTAGTACCATGTGTCCATATGAAGATAGGAGGGCATCCTTGTGCAGCTGGTCCACATTTACATATGCCCCAGGGATGGAACTCTGGTAGCAAGCACCTTTACTTGCCCCACCATCCATGTCTTCTATTAAGAAATGTCTTTAGGTGCAGTTATCGATGCAGAGAAAGACCGGCCTGTCCACATTCCCTAGCTGATGACTCTCCATATTTTGTCTTTAACAAAAACATCATCTTAAGATTTCGGACACTGTGTGTCGGGAGCAACCATATTTCTCTTTGTGTTTATATGTGCACATCAGTGTGGGTGTATGTGGGCATCTATACAATTCAATGTGGGTGTATGTGGGCTTTTGTATACATCAATGTGGGTGTATGTGGGCATTTGGACATATGTGTGTAGAAGGAAGAAGTCAGCCTTGGAGGAGCCATTCCTCAGGAGAACTTGACAGGTGTGTTTTTGGTTTTGGTTTTGTCTTGTTTTCTAATAGTTTTTCATTAGCTAGAACCTCACCAACTGCGTTAGGCTAGCTGACTAGCCAAGCCCAGAGATCTGCCTGTCTCTGTTCCCCAATTCTGGGATTACAGAGTTACTACCATGCCTGGCTTTCTTCACATGTGGTGGAGGTTAAAATTTGTTCCTTATACTTTTGCAAAAAAAGTACTTTAACTGACTGAGCTACATTTCCCACCTGCTTAATGTTTATAAAAATCTTATAATTTCACTTTTTAAAAGTTAGATAATAATATGTGTTTTGTATGCTTAGTAGTTCTCTAGTAAACCTATTATCGAATTAGCATTGAGGGAAATGGCCTTTTTTGGATCTTTCACATTGCCCTTTTTATTTTATTTTTTTAACGATTTATTTATTTTATATATAAGCACACTGTCGCTGTCTTCAGACACACCAGAAGAGGGCATCAGATCCCATTACAGATGGCTGTGAGCCACCATGTGGTTGCTGGGGATTGAACTCAGGACCTTTAGAAGAGCAGCCAGTGCTCTTAACCACTGAGCTACCTCTCCAGTACCAGATTGCTCTTTTTAAACCTTTGGTTTCCATATTTATCCTCTGTCCTGTTAGCATCCCCGTTTTCTATAGCAATAGTCTATTAAACTCCATTTTGAAGATTAAAATGTGACAGTGAATTATTAAATTTATGTTTGTGTGCCATCTCTCCTAGGAGTATTTACATTTATATGATCTCCTGCTTGTCCAGCGAAAGGCATTGGCTGCCTTAATGCTGTCTGAGGTGTAAGCATGCCAGATGTGTTTGCCCTCTGCCAGAACCCAGGCTTTGCTTTCTTACCGTCACTTCCCCACAAGTCTCCTGAAAGCAGTGCTTGGCACACAGTAAGCGCATATTAAATATGGCAATGAATGAGCATATTGAGGAAATTTGGAACTAAGTCCAAGAATCTGTGAGTGTGGAAAGAACCTCATTTTGAAAGTTCTTTTGAATGGACCACTGCTCCTCACTACCTCAGAGCTGGTCTTGGCACAGAGCTTTGCTATCTTCAAGCTGAATAAAGAAACTTTTCAGCTTTAGCTTTCCTTCTGAAAAGGATACATTTTATTTTGTTTCCACTAAACTCCTGTGTATTTTGTTGGGTTCTCCAAATATGCTCCCTTTCCAGGCTCTGCTTGGGAGAAGCATATGGGTAACAGCATAGGTACATTAACACAAGCCACTGTCACAAGTGAACTGGGTACGTGGATTCCAGACAGAAATCTGTGTTTTGGAAAGTTTAGGCACCTCATATTTCTATTCTGCTGACTTGAAGGGAGGAGAAGCTTCCATGGGCATTTCACTGTGTGTGTGTGTGTGTGTCTGTGTGTGTGTGTGTGTCTGTGTGTGTGTGTGTGTGTTGTATGTGTTGTATATGTTGTGTGTTGTGTGTGTTTCTTCCTGAGTTTAGCTTCAGAGACAGGACAGACACATTGTCTGTTGATCACACACATGGGGAGCATTGGTAAAACTGCCCACTGCTTTTCTAATTGAAAGGATAAGCAGAAATACAAAGGGTTGATAGAGGACCCACAGAAAAGTGTTTCCCGTTTCTGACCCTAATGAAACCAAGAAGTCTTCATTTATTGTTTCTTGCCTTAAACCAAGCAGGCCTTGTCTCATTACTGAGAATCCAGCCTGGAATAGGTAAGCCTCAAGAGTGGGGCTTCTTCCTTAGTGCGTCCCCACCCTGTCTGGGAAGGCTACACCCAGACTTGAATTCATGCCTCGCATTCCTGCCAACTGGGCCAGTGAGTGGCACTGGGTGGTGACTGGATCTCATTCCATCTCTTACAGAACCATGACAAGCAGTTCCTTGCAGTACCTCACACTAGCCACTGCTGTATGTGACCAGAGAGCTGACCTCCAGTGCCCAGAGGCCTGGCAGCATTCTGGACTGTGTTGGAAGGGATGGAATACTCATTTCCTGTCATTGGCAAGGTGTCCTTGGCAAGGAGGGGAAGAAGGCTGTCGGTTCTTTATCATTTCATCACAAGACTCAAGATGCATTCTTTACTTGTTCCTTTGTTTGAGCTATGTTCTCCCAGGCCGCAGTGTGGCAAGTTTGCCTGTGCCTTGTGATCCAACTGGGTTTGGGCAAGAAAATGTGTACTGTGATTTTATTCTTTTCAGAGATGTGTTCTGGATACGTCTTGCAATGCTCACAGTACGCTAATAACGTGCCCCTGATTTGTACATAATTAAATACACAGAAATTCAGTTGTGATGTGTGTGCACCTTGCCTGGTGGACCAGATGGAATGGCTTTTGTCCCTGGATTGGACCCCTGGTGTTGTTGTGGAAACTGGCCAACAGCCCTTCAGATCAAAAGGCTTACCTAAGTAGACAGACTTTTCTGTATCAGCCTTGTCCTGGAAAGTCAAATTTAAGGAAATGAAGGTCAGTGATGTTACCATGATGATCATTTTGTGGCGGCATCTCACTCCATAGTCCCAGCTGGCTTGGAACTCAATATATAGAACAATTTGGTGGTGAATTCATGGAGATCCTCCTGCTCCTGCTTCTTGAATCCTTGCATCAAAGCTGTACCCTGTCTTTCCCAGTTTGGGATAATTTTATTTATTGGTTTTTCTGCTGACACACTCTTGCTTATGTGAAGAATCAGTGGGGAGGAAAGAAGGTTGACTAATTGAGATGATCTCTGACTCACTTGAGGGCTAACCCAAACCCATTTGGAAATTTGATCACTACACAAGATGAAATGGTTTGGCTTTTGTAATTATAATTTATCTGTGTAACAAATCACTGGTTGAAACTAAGAAACTGATCAAAGTAGGCTGCAATGGTATTACTAGGGTATATAAAAATGGGATTATTTTTTGGTCCCTCATTTCTGTTAACTTTACAAATTTGCCTTCCCACATTTGTCCCACAGCAACTGAGTTTCATTATCTGAATAAAAACATAATTCTCCCTACTCCATATTCTGTAGCACTCAGAGGCAAGTTATAAAATAGGTACATGTTGGTACTTTGGTCAGCTATTTCTCTCTCTATTTGCACTCAGGAAGATGAGTATCTTTGCACTAGAACCCTGTGTGCAAGGGGGCTGGCAAACAGCCAGCAAACAACTCTCTTTCCACCTTGTTCTTTAAAGTAATTTTTGCTTGGCCTTTAAAGCAAGCAAATAAACCAATAACAACAACAACAACAACAACAACAACAATAATAATAATTTTCATCTGTTTCTGTTATACAAAATAATGGTTAATATTTTGTGATTAATTTGCTCATATGCAGGTTGTTAATTATCAAATTGAAATATTTCTATAACATGTGCCATTAGGTAATTGAAATGCTACAGTTTGTCCTGGTATCCAGTGAATATCAAATACTAAATAGGATATTAACCCAAGAAAGGGTTGCAGGGTTGTAAATTACTGTCAAAGACATTGTAAGTCAGAATGTGGATGGAATCATGGGTAAACTGAATCCCACGTCTACCTGGACTTTATTATAGATGCAGAGATACTGTTTCCTTAGGTTGCATTAGTAGATGTACATTTTATCATATGGTTATGATGTGTCCACACAGACTATATCAATCTGTGGCAATTTTGAGCTCATTGTTAAAACCTGAGAGCCATAGTAGAGAGGGAAATATTGCCCATGCAGCCTCCCCTGGGAGTACCTGCCTTCACTCCCCATCCTTCTGTCCTGAACAGCGAGAGTCTAGATCTCTCTAAAAGAACAGATTTTCACACATGGGTACCCTGGTTGGGTCGTAGTTTCACCTTGCTCTCCTCCTTGGATTGAGATGAGCCCAGTCTGTTCCCAAGACTGAGGACATTCTGCCTCATCTGTGTCCTCGCTGAAGCCAGAGCAATATTTGTGCTCTCCATCCACTAGCTGATAAGCATTCTACTGTAATCCTGGTGATGGTCTGTCTATGGAGCAGAAACAGGGGCAGGAGCAGTGGTTGGGAACTATCTCCTCTCTAAAGTTGTGAGCCAACTCTGTACTCTGAAGTCGCTGGTGTGCAGGGATACAGATGCCACTAGCCTTGAAGAACCAAGGGAGGCTGAAACAGGTGAGAACATGTTCAAAGGGAATGTGGCCCCGTCCCTGGTGGTCTTCCTTGTGGATTTTCTTGAGTAAGTTGTCAGAAGTGCTATGAGGCTTAAGGCCACTGTCATGTGGGCCTTGAGGAGGGTTACATTTGATTGATCTGAGCAAGGAGGCTTCTTGGACTCTCTGGGTTATAGTGAAGGCATCAAAGGCACTTTGATTTCTACAAATAATTTATGACACATTAGTTACAGCTGTGTAATACAGGTGTGTGTGTGTGTGTGTGTGTGCCTGTTGTGCATCTTTCAACACAGTGTGTTTGTTTCATCCATATTGATTACAGCCCAGCTAGTGTTTTGATGCCAACAGCTTTAATGAAAGTGAAGGCATAATCTTTACTTACTGTGGGGTGTTAGGGACTATTTTTATTGTTAGCATTTTGTTTGGCACTGAGCATCTCCTGGTGACTGGGCTGAGACAGACTTGAGTTGGAGTGCAGGCTCCATCCCTTGCTAGCTATCTTGTGTTTTGACAGTTACTTAATTCAAGTCTCAGTTTCATCTGTAAAAAATGAGAAATAACCCCTCCCTTATGGGTTGCCATGAAAACCCAAGGAGACTGTGTGTCTGGGCGCCTGCCTATCTCTTTGCTGAGCTTAGAGTAAGCATTCCATCCACATGAGTTATCTCCTCTCCCTCCTTTGAAATCGGGCTAACACTACAATGCCAGCAACTTTTGCATGGAAATGATTATGAAATGTTTGAAAGCTGCCAAAATGGTGTTTAGTGACACTAGACTTATGTGACCATCGGTGGGACAATCTAACTAGACCAGTCTGGCCAGTTCTCTCTACCAGCCTTTAGCTAGAGTCCTTGAATGAGAGCAAGGCTGGCAGGGCTGAAACCCAGAACCTCAGAGCGTGGCTGGGGTTCATCTTCTCATTGCTTTTGAAATTCCCAGTAAAAACAGTTAAGATTCATCTCAAAGTCTTGATGTGTGCGTTTTGCAGTTTACCCTAAGGCAGAGCTCTTTACCTGCTGCATGAACAGGTAACTTGTTACCCCCTCCCCAATTTTATCTAGGAAGAAATTATGAATAGTTCCCCTTGGCAGAATTTGTTTCTGAGTAGTCTCTAAAGTCATCACTAATTTGAGACAGTAGCTGAGGTAGGTGACTTTGGTCTGTCTCCTGAAAAGCCCTGGCTCTCTACAGGGTGTGGATCCTAAGGTACCTGCTGAATCTGTAGCAGGTAAGGATCTAAGCCTGGATTTGGAAGGATCTTGTAAATCTGCTTGCCCAGGTAGTAAAGTGACATAGACAATTTCATGTAGTTGTATTGCATGGTTGTCATGAGCCAGACAGCGAGCATGGGGAGAGGAAAGGCTGACAGTGGGCATGACCTCCTGAAGTCTCAGTCCCCGCTCATCAGATCGTCCCTTTCATTGAGTTCTTCAGCATTTCCCCTCTGGTCTTTACTGTAAGGTTTGTGCAGCCTTAATTCAGGCCCTTGTCAGTTCTTCCTTGGGCTTCTGGAGCCTTCTTGCTTCAAGCATTCTCCTTGCTCACTCATATTCTATTGTCTACAAAGCCGATATCATTGAAGAACGCTCTTCTTAACTTCCCTCATTCTCAACAATGAACCAGCCCTTTCTTGTTCCAGAGACACTCAAATGCAGCAGCACAGGAACATGTTAGAATAAGAGCCCTGGGCTCCGGTCCAGATCTTCTGTGTGGTCTATGCTCACCAGAGCCTGAGTGCTTCTCTTCCTTTGCTTTATGAGGATGAAAGTGACAAATGATTTCTCAGATAGGACTCTGTGCCAGGGCCACTCTCTGGGTTTGGGGAATTTCCAATGAATCAGGAGTCACCCCATTTGCTGTTACCCTTCTGCTATTAAGAACATTGCCATGATATCAGAGTGAGCCTTGACCCCTTGCTGTTGCTGCCTTCATCTTGCTTTACTTAGCTCACCAGGGCAGTGCCAAGTTGCTCTGTACATGCATGGCCTGGGATGCTTTCTTCTCAGAAACTTTTCCCCCAGCTTCTTAGAGGTTGTGCCAGTGTTCTGTCCTATGTGATCTTCTGCTGGGATGCTCAGTGTGTGTCTGGGCCCTACTCCATAGGGCAATACCATCTTCATTCTTCTCTCACTATGAGGAAACATATTTCTCCTGCCTTGCATTCTTAACCTGGAGATGTGACTTCCTGAGAGCACAAAGGCCATTGCCCTGAAGCACTTTCTGCTGTTTAAGGGGGAAAAGGCTTCTCAATCATAAGACACCTTGAGATAAGACACAGCACATACATTCTAGACTATAAGCATGCCACTTGGCTTCCCCAGGTCTTCCTGCTTCTCTCTAGTTTCCATTTTCACATGTTCTCTGAACAAGCTTGCTGTCTACACATCCCCAGATGGGGCCACACAGGAGCCAAACTGCTAAATAGAATCTGGACTTCTTATTCTATCTCTATCTCTGGTATGTTGAGAGGCCCTACCTTTTCTTTGTCAGACAGGGAGAACTTCCTTCATTGACTTGGGCTTCACTTTTTTGCTGAATATTCTGTCAGAATACTTCTGTATGCTTAAAGTCACCCTCTTTGTTTTGGCCTCTCCAACTTGTGTTTAACTATGTTTTCACTGTTGTTCATTCATCACTGTGGACCCACTACCAACCAGTACTTAAAACATGGAAATACACCCATAGATAGTGCATCAAAGGCTCATCAAACCCTCACATATCCATATATTCTAGTCAGGGAGACAGATGTTAAATATACTGATATAAAATATGAAAGCAGACAGGGAAGGTAGCAGCGCTGTTGTTTGGGTAGATGGTCTGCAGAGCTTTTCTGAGAGACATTGTTATGTACAGAACTCAGTGGAGATAGAAGTGAGCCATCTGGGGGTGGAGCATATCAAATTCTCTGGGATGCAGCTGAGTTTGGCAGGTCTAACTAAGACTAGGAAGGCCAGCAGCATCACTGAGCTGATTGGGCCTTAGGAGACATAACAGAAGTTGAGGTAGGAAATATGAGCAATGGTAGAGAAGTAGGTGTGGGTAGATTCTAAAGCTCAGGAGATATCTCCAAGAGAGTCTGAAGAGAAGCATAGGATATGTTCTGGACCCACCAGAGAAGCCATCCAGAGAGGTCATAGCCTAAGATTATTGCTGTCTTATTGACCTGCCTGTTGTCTTCCAAGAGTTTTCTACAACCAGTAGGTTAACCTCCTAGCCACGAACTTTCGTTTCTAGTCTCCTTCTCTATCAATCTGGATGCTCACTGTACATTCTAAGTAGAAGCCATGCCTTCAAGCTCAATTGTTCATATGTCTAGAGATATTTCCTGTTTTTTTTTTTTTTTAGTTCATACCCTTCATTCCATTCTGCTCTTTAAAACATAGCTCAACGAGCACCTTCAGATCTTAGCTGGGAACCATCATTCTCTTCCTTAGGCAGAAAATGTTCTTACTTTTAACTTGAGCTCTTTGAGTCTAGTTATTGGTAAAATTCCAGTCCAGAAAACATGGGGATTTTTTACCTGCAGCAGTAATTGTCAGATAGGAAGTAGTTTTAATCTGAACAAGTTACAAGGTAAACTGAACTTCTTTCTAGAGCACCTGTCGTCAGTGAGCCAGTTGATCACCTTCATCGGGCTTCAAATATCCTTCATCTAGGCTTATGTTTCCTGTTGGTGGTGACAAGGAAACTAACTGTACCTCCCTGTGGACTCCTTATAAAAGACTATATATAGATCTGTTTATGTACTAGAAAGGAGATGTAAAAGTATGGTAGCCAGAAGGAGCTGTGGTCTCCAGCAATGGCACCATTGGCAGTCTGTTTGTATCTTAGTTCTCAGGGATTCTGGCTTCTGAATCCTAACTCAGAACAGTGTTGGAGCAGTCGTTGCCTTTCCATCAAGTTCTAAGATTGGGTTCTACCTCCCAAGGGTCATGTTCCCCAACAGTGGGCTCCTCTGATGCACAAAGGCTTGCTTGTGGCACTGCAAGCTTGACTTCAAAGGATCCTGGGGAAGAGCAGACGGAGTAGCTCCCACTGGAATTTTATGGCTGGATCTTTGTGCCTTTGGCTTCAGCCTTTTATTCAGCTCATTTCATATAGAGTGAGAATGCTATTTTTTTTTTTCTGGTCAGATGAAGTACCTAGGGCAGGATGACACAGGGCCAATTTAAAGGTTGGGTAACTCTGTTGCATTCTTGGAACACTGCCTTTGTGCTGGGAACTGACATGACTTCAAAATCCTGCTAGTGGTTTTCCAGAGTATGTTTCAGAAATCCTAACCAAAGGTACTGTTATTGCAGTGGGTGAAAATAGTCTTAAGCCCTGTCATAGGGCAGATGACTACATGCTGGTTGAGGGACTAAGGCCAGTGTCAGGGTATTGTAGTTCTGCAGACTGGAGGAGAGCCTCCCACTCTATAGGATGAGTAGGGCTGGAATTCCTGCTAATCAGCTGCTTGACCGTGAAGGGTGAGGCAACCTCTAGAGCCTGAACTGACCTTGTATTGATAGCAGAATTGTTTCCCTTTAACTGTATTTTTTCATGATAGGACACACAGAGCTCTGGTCATAATTCATTGTGAGCCTCATGACTGTACATGCTATGAAGAGAAGGCAACTGGTCTACCAACAAATCATTAAGGCCTGGATGATGCCATTTCCTATAGTATCTGAGAGCTGGTCACCAATAAATTTGTTCAAGAGACATGGCAAAGGCTGCTGTGTCACTGCTTGGCCCTTTGCCCAGAGAAAGATGAAGAAAAGCTTTCAGACTGGCTGAATGTTACTGTGCACCCAGCAGTACCCCAGATATGAATATAGACATTTCCTCACTTTATCCTCACAGGAACAATGGTGTGAGAGATCTGGGATGGTCCTTCTTTCAATCACAATGTACATTCAAAATGCTTATTTTTAGACAAAGGAATCTGGCAGGTTCCAAACAGCAGACTCAGGAATAGCATAAAATATTCAGATTAATTCAGGTTTTGCAAAAACCCTGTGGTTCAGGTTCTTATTAGTAATTTGGGGAAATATATGTTTGACTAACAGCTTGACAGTACTTTTAGTTAAGTGAGGGAGAATACATATTTAAGTATGTGAAAGGGAATGTTAGTATTTGTAAAAAGGTAGGTAGGGCCTCTAAATATTATCCGGGGGATAAAATATCACAGAACCAAACACCCATCTAGCACTGTGCTGAATATGATACAAATGTTTTTGCTTCACACAGTCCCTTCTGGAGGCCAGAGAGGAGCAGGAAGCTTATAGATGGGCTTCAGGACATAGTACCAGGCCTTCATAATGCCCAGGAACCAATAGTTCCCTTTCAGGAGAGTTCTAGTTACCCACAGCTCTAATATTTGATCTTGAGGATTCTTGGAGAGAGTTTAATAGCTACTTGACTACCCTAGTGAAAATGAATGAGAGAGGGATTCAAAAAGAGTACAAGAAGATGCATATAGATATATGTATGGATTTTGTTTGAAGTCTAGTCAATTTGGTTTGTGTTGTTTTTATTTGATTTATTTCAAACTCACAGTTCAGTGTTGAAGATAAGTCTTTTTGTCTGTTGGTTATAAACAGGTAACACATTTATGTAGGTTCTTTGCATTTAATATTTGTATTATTAAATACAAATAACACCTCATTCTGCAGTGACAGCACCACATTTAATTATCAAAAAGCAAATTCCCCTTTCTCTGTTCTCTTATACCAAGACAGTATTCATAGTATTAGCTTATCTTCTAAAAATACTCTGTAACAGTATTTTTAAATAAAATTAAAGAGGAAACTCACTGCTGGCCAACATAGAGTGATTTCTGATAGTCACTGTCAGAGAACAGAGCTCTCAGAAGCTGTTCCTGGGAGGAAGAATTAAAAATATAGGAATAAAAACATGGTTACTTGCTTTTGGGGAAAACATATAAAGAGAAATAATAGATGTCTGTTGGATAAGAATAGAAGTTGGACCTTCTAAAATATACCTTTTTATATGATTTTAATTGTGAGATGTCATGTTTTACCTGGTCAGGGACAAAATAGTGTCAATGTTGAAGTGAATCATGAAGAAGCTGAAAACCAAAACAAAAGCACAGTCTGAGTATATAAAGCTGATAACACAACTGAGACTGTTCTAGAGAGCGTCAGTAAAAACTTGCATAAAACTTAGTATCATGATCCTAAATGTCCTGGGAAAATGCAGCCAACCCAGGAATTTCAAAGCAACCTTGAAAAAAATAGTAAAGAGCATCCTAGGACTTTGTTCTACCTGATTTCAGTGGGAGCAAGAAGAGCCTTTCAACCAGTGTTGCCAGGCAACCAGTGTTGCCAGGCAACCAGTGTTGCCAGGCAACCAGTGCTGCCAGGACAGCTGTGCATACCAAAAGAATGAAGCTGTGTTCAGTATTAATGCTATACAGACATGCAGTGGGTCACACACTGAAATTTAAATTTATTAATTGTAGTATTATTACCAGGTGTATATGTACACATGCACCAGTAATTGAGTGTAGATGCATGTGATGCACTACACAGAATAGTACTTTGTGGAGTCAGTTCTGTCCTTGCATCTTTACATGGAGTTGCAAGCATGCTGTCAGGTTTTTGTGCTAAGTACCTTAATTCATGCGGCCATATTCCTGGCCCAGATCATGGACAGTAATCTAAAAGCTAAAACTGAAAAAAAAATTTAGAAGAAAACAAGAATAAAATTTTGGGATCTTAAATTGGAAAATTAATAAATAAATCTTTTTTTTAAAGCAGGAAACAATATACACATGTATACCTTTATTTTAACAAAACATATGGAATGCATTTATTGGTAAATTCTTCAATATAGGGCTATATTAGTCTTTCAGTTATTGAAACAGAATTCCTGATTATTTCTAATTTATAAAGAACAGAGCTTTATTTTGGCTCACAGCTCTGGAGTCTGGAATCAGCACCTGTATCTATCTGATGAAGGCCTCATAAAGCATCCTAACATGGAAGAAAACTACAAAGGCATGTGAGCATGGGTGTGGAAGGAGACATAATGCTAGGGTGACCTATCTCATACCAGTGTATGGTAACTATTCGTCCATGTGATGACCAATCTTAACCTGAACACACTGCAGCAATCCCAATGACCTATTCACTTCTTGTCTCTGCTCGCTGTCACCTATGCATACTTTGTTAGCCTGAAGGACTATTGTCATTTCCTATGTTACATGGAGCCGCCCATCTTTGTCATGTAGTTTATTAGTCAAGGTTCAAGAGCATCTTTTAAGCCACTTGAGATTTTCTTTTTAGTTTCGTAGGGGGCAAAGACAATTAAAGATAGTTGTACAGAATCAGTAGTGAGCATGTCTCTATTTCAGTGGCTCCCACTCTTTTACAGTTTGCTTGGGAGTTTCTAGGAAGAATATTTTAGAAATAAGGATCATGGTCGTTGTCAGATTTCGCTACAGTAATTTACATACAGCCATCAGTTGTTTGGTGGTTACTTCAGTTTGGGTCTAGAAGGTTCCCCGGAACCATGAGTTTAGGATTTCCTCCTTTAGTGGGCTTTTGGGTGGTAGAATCCATTGGAAGGAAGTTGTGTTGTTTAAGTGTTGTAAAGATTCCCACACTCTGGTTCTCTCTTTTCTTCCTATTATGTGGTAAACAGAACAAATCTCAATGACCAGCTTCCACCGTTAAGAACCATGCCACCACAGCCACAAAGCCACAGAGCCCTGCAGTCATCGGGTGAGATTTCTCAAACTGTGAAACAGAGACTCCTAATCATTCTTTACCATGCCATCACAACTGCAGTTGTCAATTCAACACAGCTGGGCAGAGAGAGCATCGGTTGACGTGGGCAGGTCTATGGAGACCTCTTTTTAGTTGATAGTTAATGTAGTAAGGTCCTGCCCACTGTAGGTGGTGCCATCCCTAGGCAGGTGGGGCCTGGGCTGTATAAGAAAGGAAGCTGAGTAAGCCAGGAGTAAACTAGTAAGGTTCATTCCTCCATGGGCTCTGCTTCAAGATCCTGCACCCAGATTTCTGCCTGAGCTCCTATCCTGACTTCCCTTAGTGATGGAGTGTGACAACGAAGAGTAAGCTAAACATGTTCTTTCTTCTCCTAAGTTTCTCTGATCATGTTTATCACAGCAATGCAGGGCCACCGAGGACGATCGCATATCTCAGCTATTTTGCCTGTGTGGTGGAAAAGGCCATTACCAGCTGTTAAACTTAAATCTCATTACTTTATCTGATAGGTAATTGAATTTTATGTTTATAGTCACATGGACAGCAGGCAGTGATACACGTGCACACACAACCTGCTCTGTTTGTGAGTTTTCATAGTCAGCTGGAATTGGCCGTTTGGTCAGTGGCTTTAGGGGGCATTTATCTTCCTTACTATAGATAGGTGAAGCTGTCTTGTGGACTGGCCATGTGTGGACTTTGATCCAGAGACTGTTCATGCTGCACTTGATTTGATAGGGCTAGAGTTTATAGTCAGACTCACCCCTATGTGGGGAGCCCAAGCCTGCTCTCAGGGCTAGGTCTGATGGTTCTTGTGACTTTCACGTGTGCAAACTTCAGGATGGTCAAAGTGCAAAAATAAATCAGTCTTTACCAGAAAGCAACGATAAGAAGAAAGGAAAACAGCAAATAAGAATAAAAGCAGTGACAGAAATGTGGGCATGTCCTGTGTGGAGAAGTGACATTGCAAAATGTATTTCATTGAGAAAATGTAGTCAAAGGGAGTAACATTGTTATCTTCATGTAATTCAGATGATCTACGCTTGAAGAATTTAAGAAAGTCATTTCCGGACTTCCTGTTCTGCCCTCATTGAAAAATGTGATTCATTATATAAAAATGGGCTCGTACTATGATTCTTTCTAGGGTTTTGTTCTGTGGAGCACATAATGAAAATGTATTTTTGGGTGTCCTCTGTGAAGGTTTTGCAGCATATTTTTTTTTCTATTTGTTTATGGTTTTCACATACTCTTTTCTCTACCAAAGATTCCATTTCTGGTTTCAGGGCCCATATTTTCCTTTGGTTGGTTCCTAGAAATAGAGCCTTCTTCTCACCATACTTTTAATCCTGTGGGTCACAAAGAGCCTAACAGTAGGCTGGGTCTGACCCCAAGTAGCCCAGAGAGATGACAGGTATACACATGGGTTCAAAAGGTGCCTCATTTAAACTTACTGGATATGTATAAAGGCAAGCTTAGATAAGCAGGCAGCCAACTTCAGCAAAGAGCATATTTAGAAATCATAATCAACCCAGTTAATTCTAGTGTGTATTAGAAATAGCATCCTTTGAGCTTCTACTTAGTCAACTTGGAAGAAGTAAGCTATTATTTATTTATTTATTTATTTATTTATTTATTTATTTATTTATTTAACTTCTCTCTAGCTTTGGCAAGAAAAAATATGCATTTCTTTCAAAACACACACACACATATACACATTTCTTTTGCACACATACATACATATGTATACCTTTCTCTCAAGACACACATGCATACACATACATATATGTATATACCTTTCTTTCTGCATACATAGACACAGACATACATACACACACATATACAAACACACACCACCACCACTACGACCATCACCACCATCTCTTACATCGAGCTGTCCCGGACTGTCTCAAATTTAGAACTGAGAAAAATGAACCTTCATTGCTTTTACATTTTGCAGCTCCCCAAAAAAGGAGAAATAGCTTTATCTGCCCTTTATAGCAAGAGATCAAGAGTCTCAAGAGGTCTTGTACCAAGGAGAAGAAAATATGATTCCACATGAGTATCAGGACAAGTCAATGATAGCAAGAAGGCAGTGGCTCTGAAAGAACTTGAGCACAATCTCACTGTACTTCTAGGGTCAGTTCTAGTTGGGAATAATTTGAAGGACTTGTTGGCTGCTGGTGTTTATGTTTCAAATCCTGTGGTTCTACAAGGCAGACAAGAAGGAGGGCCTGGACTGTGCAAGATCAAACGATATCTAAAGGTATTCATAGATCTTATAAGTCAACAAGGCCCAATGACCCCATTGCTTCTGGTTTTTGGGGGGCTGGTCTAACGTGATTGTGTAGAGCTTTTGGGATGTGCTAGGTCCTAATGGTGCATATGTGAAGTAGGCATGGGCATTCCATCTAGATCATTTTGTGAAACTCTAGACTTTTCCTTTTAATTCTCTTCGATATTTACCATGTAGCTTAAAAAGAATAATTAAAACTCACTCAAGTTGTCTGCACAAGAAATCTGCTTGCTCATGTCCTATTTTGGAAGAAGTCAGCAGGTTTGGCAAAGTGTTCATAATTGATCAAGGGCAATCTAGAATAACAACCACCATAACCTTTCTTTCAGGAACATTTTAGTGAGGTATTATCAGCAGTCAATGCCTTTTATTGGGTTCAGTGCCACACCTTGTACTGGGCTGTGTTGTGTAAAGATATCAATTTGTCCCTGTCATTGTTGGAACTAAGAGCTGTGCCAAAGTATGCAAGGCGGGGCTGGGATAGTGTGTGAGGTGTGTGCCAGGCATTCTGTTCAGTCATATAGCTTTGGGGAGTGATTGAGGATGAACAGTGAGGGCCATCAGGAAACTTGGAGAAGGGGAATCATTTGATGCTATGTGGCCACACTTACTAGGAGATCCCAAACTGCCACCTTCATCAGATTATACAACGGAATGCTTCTCTCTGGATATAGCTCCTTTGTTTCCAGTAGTGAGTTTAGACATTTAGCTTGTTCTTTGTAAAGGTTAGGGCATTTGAGTTTTCTTTTCTTGTTTTAAATTTATAGAGTGGTAGATTTTTTTTTAAGTGCTGCTAACTATTTTTGCTTAAAATTCAATAACACATGCTACTATGTGATTTAACTGATAGATACCTTAATTTATATATACAGTGATCTTTGTTATATAACACTCTAGATAATATATCGTTTGTGTCAAAATAATTATCTGACAAAATTGTAAGTTCCTCTGCATGAGAGCTTCGTCTTTCATCTTTCTTTTGCATTATTTAATACTAATAGTAATTGCTTTTAAGTGTCCACATTTGAATGCTGCTGTTTAGCTTACGAGCTGCCTCCTTTGGTTTCTGTCACTTAGCCAACATGCTTTTTTTCAGTTTAAAATGTAAGCAAGTTTCTTATCATCTCTAATAGGCTGTTGGCTGAGACTATATAGCATGTATGTCACAGACTTCCCAGTCAATATACCATAAATAGCAAAGTCTTAAGTAGTTGCCCCTCATATCCATAGGGATTGGTTCCAGTAACCTCGCCAAATACCCAAGTTTACACATGCTCAGGTCTCTTGTGTACAATGATACAATTTTTGTACAGAACCTACGTAGTCCTCTTAAATCTTAAATAACCTCTACCTGACTTGTAATGTCTACTATAGTGTAAATGCTATGTATGTGGTTGTTTCATTGTTTATATAATTGTTATAAGGAAATGTCTATTGCTCAGTACAGATGTTATTATTTTGAGACAGGGGCTGGCTGTGTAGCACACTTGAACTTGAGCCCTCTGCCTTTACCCACTGAGTGATGGGATTTGTTCCAGTCAGGCACTACCATGCCCAGCTTCAGTCTAATTAAACTCCACTTTGTGTTTGACTAAACTCCTAGATATAGAGCACCCACATTCAGAAAGTTGATTTTCCATGTTGTGAATTTCATATTCATTCTATGCCCTTTCTTCTGGTGTAATTAATTCATTTGAAAGTCATGCCTTGAGCTTATTTTTTAGCTAGTGACTCCCCGTTTCTCTGTCTAGTGCAGAGTTTGGTGAGCAGGATGCTGCTTAGGACCAAGGAGATCAGAGCACTTGTTGAAGAGCAGTGAGAAAAGTGTTGAAAAGCCCAAAAGTGACATTCTAATTGAGGGGTGCAGAAATGGTTTCTCATTCTCACAGGTGTGGGTGGAAGTGAAGAGGATGCAAGGGCTAAAAACTATGGGGTGATTTTTAGGACTAGATGATGTTTGTTGAGCTCTGTAAGAGGTGTGAGAAGAGGGTAGTAGTCAGCTCCTGAACTCCCAGGAGGAACAGGAAGAGGGGCCAGCTTAGAAGGGGACAATGTATGTAACCATGAGAACTTCCTACAGACTGGTCATAGTCACTTAACTGATGAGTGTAGAGGTAAAAGTATGACTTTGAGAGATGCTGAATAAATGAGCTTTTCCCCTTCCCCTTTCTGGGCTCTGCACTCCCTACACAGAATTGCTAAGCTCTTTTGATGAGGGCTTGGGGTTAGAGCTTAGGAAAGGATCTTGGCAGAGATGTAGTGGTCAGCCGGAGGTTTGACAGCAATGGGAAGAAGCAGCTGTGGAACCTTGAATGTCTTTGGAAGGCATTAAACATGTATTTAGGAGAAGCTGCCATTTCTTCTAACAGTGCCTTGCAGCAAGCCAGGGAAAAATAAAAGGGAATGTAGAAGCAAGTGGTTAGGCCCCATGAGCCCTGACCTATTGCATTTGAAGGAGTTTGCTAGGAAGAAGTCAGTCATCTTGTATACCAGAAGACAATCACAGTTTTACCCACTATCCCAGTATGGTCTCTGTTCTGTAACCATTTCAAAGAACATAGCGCTTATCCCTTGGATGATGTCCTCTTTTAGAACCTCTTTTGCTTAAGGAGTTTTTTTTTTTTCTTTTCCTCTAATTATCATGCTAGTTGAGAGCTCTATCCCTTGAGTCTGTAAACTTCATTTTTTATCATCCATAGAACATAGACCTGGGGAGATGGACCATGATAACTATACTTCTTTTCCATTGTGGTCAGCATTGATGGTTGGTCTGTTAATTACTTGAAATTTTTCATGAATTAAGATTTGGGTAACCTCACAGTTCTGAGGGGAAGACCCCTATCCAGTTGATGAAGGTATCTACTCATACTAAAAGGAATTAGATCCCCCCAACTCTTGGACATGCTGGTGAAATCTATCTACTAGTCTTCCCCAGGATAGGATTCCATCTTTTCTTCTTCCTAGGGAACAAGTCATTAGATCTAAGGATCATTCTTCCAGGATACCTTTAAAGCCCCCAGTCTCTGGTAGAAGGATTTAGTGATTTTTCACTCTGATAGATAAGATTTTTGTCACCTGCAGGGTTCCATCCCTGACCAGATGAAAGGTCTTATGAAGATTTTTATTTATTTATTTATCATTATTATATAGGAACAATCACCTAGAATCATTCCTAAGCCACCTTGATAGTTGTATGATTAATCCTTCCATTTGTGCTTCTGTTAATGTCCTGGGAGAGCATTAGGTTCTCACCGGAGGAAGGGACTCTCACAGTCATAACTTGGTTTATCCGTGATGGCACTGCTAGTCTACCTGCTCTTTTGATACCTCATGTAGTATCTTTGAAATTATGTAATTTTATTTTGGTTTATATTTTTTATCTTACACATACACACACACACACACACACACACACGTGTATGAATGCTTTGTTTGCATGTATGTTTGTATACCATGTGCATGCCTGCTGCCCATAGAGATCAGAAAAGTGCGTTGAGTCACTTGAAGCTGGCATTAAGGATATTTGTGAACCACCATGTGGGTGCTGGTAATGTAACTCAGATCCTTTGCAAGAGAAGCAGTTACTTTTAGCAACCAAACCATTTCTCTAGCACTGTGGTTTCTCTTTTGATATCCTCTACAGTGGACAACTGCCAACTCATCATGTCCAAATATGGCAGAAAGCAGATTGTCTCTTACTTGTTGGTATTTTGTAGAGAAACCTTTGGTTGTGAGGAGCTTTTCCTCCTCTGTATTGCTGCATGAGCATTACAGATTAAACAGACACACAAAGAATCAGTGTAGACGGTCACTCTTTTGTTTTTACATAATTCTAGTGCTCTGTATACAAAGATCCAGTCTGCTGATTGACTGCTGGTCCTTAGAAGACAGACTTTGATTTCAAGTGTATCAGAGAAGGTTACACTTCGCTGATTTGGTTCAGCAGATGCCATGTTTAAAGAACTCCTATCTGTAAATAGGACTCAGTTGGGACTTGTCAGGGGAGTATCTTTTAAGTCTTTCCCAGCAGTGAAAGTTAGTAGAACTATTTGTTAATGACTTTGTTTGGAACTTTTGCCACCTTTGTTTCCTTCTGGAAGGATGCTATCAAAGCCAATGAGAGCAAGAGAGAGGCTAACTTTTATTTGAACAGCTGGACCCTCCAAGAGTAAAAGCTTCGTATTTTAGGAGCATATGATAGGTAACCAAAAACCCCCTTTTGATTTGAATAGTCCCACCACATTTTATGATAATAGTACAGTTAGATCTTTTCCCAGTTGGACCAGTTAGCTTTGGTCAACATGATATAAGCAAAAGTCTTTTGGGAAGGGAGAACCTCAACCAAGACTGTCTCCATCAGACTGGTCTGTAGGCAAACATGTGGAATATTTTCTTGATTAATGATTGATGTGGGAGGACCCAGCCCATTGTGGATGGTGTCATGCCTTATTATGTAGTCCTGGGTTATATAAGGAAGTATTGGTTAGCAAGCCAGTAGGTGGCATTCCTCTATGGTCTTTGCTTCACTTCCTGTTTCCAGGTTCCTGTCTTCTCTGTGATGGACTATAAACTGTACACTTGAATTAGCCCTTCCATAAGTTGTTTCTGTCAGTGGTGTTTTAGGACATCTGTAGAAAGCAAGTTAGTTAATATCTTAAATTGGTTGCCTCTAAGATCAACATTGCAACTACAGCTGTGTTCTGTGACATGCTGGCCAGCCTTCCAACTAAGGTTTAGTTATCACCTACTTATCAGCCTATTAATTAAGTGCCGCCCCCTCCCACAAAGTAAGCTCTCAAAAAGCCTTTCTCTTTTCTTCACTTGCATAATAGGGATCAAAGCCTTTACTAGAGGGGAGGCTCAAAGCTGAGAACTTGAGGAGTGCCTGATAAAGGTCCTGGGTGGCTTCATGTTCTTCACGTATCCAGATTAGGGTTTGTGCTTTTCTTATTAGTCTATATATCTTTTAGCCTTACTAACTGATAATAAGGGCCATTTCTCTATACTCAGGAATCCAGAGGGTGCGGAACACTGCAATTCCTGAAAATCCTTGAACTTATTTAACATTTTTTGGTAGAAAGAAGGGATAGGTTGCATATATTCTTCATTCAATTTAAAAATTTGATCAATAACTGTCTGTTGGCACAATTGAGCTTTACTGTTGGATTTCTTATAGTCCCTAAGAGTTAAAAAAAAAATTACAGAATGTTGTATTTCCTTCTTGGGAATCTTTTTCTGTAGAGGTTTAAAAGGGGAGGTAATTCACATATTGGACAACATAGGGTTCAAGTACTACTTGGGGCTGTTATAAGGAATCTCTAGCCCTTGTTATTTTAGATGGTCTATGGCATTTGGTAAGGCCCATTGCCTCAGGTGTGAAAGAATGCTGTAGTGGTCAGAAATAAAGAAGAATATTTTAGAATTTCAAAAGGAAAAGTTGTAACTGTCTTACTAATCTATCCTGGGTAGCTCATATATGTTGCAGTAATTATTTAAAAAATATTAAATCTGGTTTATCTCTTTATCAGCCCTGACGTCTCACTCCTCAGGCCCGACCCTGATACGGAGCCATACATACCTCTGGTGCCTGGTCTGAGCTGCCACCACGGCCCAGCTTGTCTGCGCTATTCCCTTCCCTTGGTGGTTAACTACCACCTGTTCTCCACATCTGTCCCAGGGTGTTTCTGTACCCCAAAATCCCACAAACACAACTCTGTACCTGATAGCTTCTCATACAGGTTTATATATTCAACTCTCCATCTACAAACCTTCTACACAACAAGATTGCATCAAATAGACAAAGATATAAACTGCCCTTCTACATGAGATATTAAACCTGTAAAATCCTTACTGTTCATAGCTTTTTAACACCAATCAATATCACCTGGGTCTAGCTGGTCCTTTCGAAGCTTCATGTTGCCACACCCTTCCCCCTCAGTCCTTTGTCCTTCACTGACCTCTTTGCCCTCTCCACCTCCCTCGCCCAGCTAGTCTCTGGCTTTCCTTTATTTTACTAATTAAAATGGGAAGGTTCAGTTGTGAGTCTTATAACTAGGCAGCCCTTCTTGGGGAAGTGGAATTACATTAAAATAGAAACAGCTTCAGGACAATCTACACATACACCTGGATGAGTTTCTGTCTCTCATCCTAGGACCTAGGTCACTGGTTCTCAGGCATAGCAAAAAATCTCCTATGCATTATTAGGACATCATGTGTTAAAAAGAAAGGACCATCTCAGTTGCAACTGAGAAGATTGGTAAAATCCTAGCTGTTGACTTTTCTGAGATTTCAATCATGGGCATAATCAGAATGAGGACCAGCATTAGGAAGAATGACTGAAAGAAATATCTATCTCTGTCTAGTAAGAAGTCTATGTTTTATCCCTTTGCCACAAGGGTTACCCTAGGTTTACAGATGTGTATTTGATGTTGGGTAGAGATGCTATATGAAGACTCCAGGCACCCACAATTTATTCATATTGGACCAACATAGGTTCAAGTTACTTCCCCTGAGCCTTTCCCTGTGTACAGTCTTCTCAGATGGTTTCGGGTTAAGAGAAACTTCTTACAGTGTGTGTGTGTGTGTGTGTGTTTGTGTGTGCATCCATGCCCATACTGTTCAATGTGCCATTTCGCATACTTAGTAATCAGGTGACTACATGGGGAAATTGATTGGTTCTTTCTTTCTACCATGTAGGTCTCAGGTCACCAGACTTGGTGTCAAGCCCCTTTATGTCACATCCCTGTTTTATCCTTTTAAATTCTAAATGAATGTAAATCCCTAAGGTGTACTAGAAAGAAGAATATATGGCAATAGCTCTTTAATTTTTATTAATACCATATTACGAGTTCAGAAGTGATGGCAAAACTGTGTGGACTTGAGGCATAATTTCCTAGATCCCGTTGAGCTTCTGTTTTATTAAATTAGGAAAGAGATTTCGTGTCCACACTGTTTGTAAGTATTGAGACTAGCAAATCACTTACTAAATTCTGCTGTTACATAAGAACTGAACTTTCTTTTCAGAGTTATTACCATTTACATTTCAAATAAAGTTCTAGTATAACGTCCCTCTGAATACAGGAAAAGAAATGCCATCTGTAGCCAAATTGCTACCAAGAAAAGGAAAGTGTATTTTATTAACTTAAGGTCTTTGCTTTTCTTAATTGAATTGTTTCAACTTTGAGGAACTAATAAAGAGTTATAGATTACCCTGTTTATTGCTGAGTCAAAGGAATTTGGTTGCTGGAGACTAACATGTTATAGCCAGACACAAAAATGAACATATTGCTTCATTTCTGTTTTGGTTTGAAAGGTTTGTATGCATTACAGTAATTTTAATGTGTGTGTGTGTGTGTGTGTGTGTGTGTGTGCGCGTGTGCATGCGTGCACATGCATATTTGCAAGGCTATTTCTACTCTTAGTTATATCATGATATTAAATTATGTCAGCATTTTTTTTCTTTCTAGAGTCTCTTAACTGTACATATCCCTCCCTTTAGTTGGCAATATTACTTCTGGTATTGCATTTAACTGTTGGTGGTGGTGGATATAGAGATTTAAATTTTGTGTAGATTATGGGAACTTCTCTCTCGGCCAACCATGGCAGATAGTTTTGTATAAAGTTCTAGTATATTGGGTATAGTAGTCTAAGCTTGCAGTCATGGTCATTTAGGACTTGGAGTACATTGCTCCAGCTCTTCTGGCTTTCAGAACTTCCACTGAGAAATTAAAAGCTATTATGATGGATTTTCTCCTTATATGTGCTTTTTTTCCTCCTGCAGTGTTGAATAATTTTTCGTGTTTAAGGATATTTAGTATTTTGACCATTTATATTCTGTAGTGGGGTTTTGAGGTTGTTGTTTGTTTGTTTGTTGATCTCTAGTTTTGGGTTTTATATGCTTTCTTGTATCTCTATAGGTATGTCTTTGGGAAAGTTTGCTTCTGTGATCTTGTTAATTATCTGCCCTGTGCCTTTGACCTGGGATTCTTTTCCCCTTTCTGTGTCTATAACCTGAAGATTTGTTTTTTTTTTTTTTTTTTGATAGTGTCCCACACTTCCTGTATGTTTCTGTGCTCTTCTGTGTCCTAATATTTTGTTGGCTTCTTGATTTGTTTTACTTGCAAGGCTTTTCTCTGAGTTTTCTAATAGGATATTGAGTTTTTCAATTCCACTTGTATTTTAGCTTGTGTACTGTCCCATGTTTTTATCTGTTTATTGAATTCTGTTTTCAAACCTGAAATTTTCTTCACCTTTTCATTTAGCTTTGACTTGATATTTTCTTGGTCATCACTCAAGCATTTATTATTATCTCCTCAGAGTTCAATAGAGTATTTTTTTTCCTATTTCCTTTGAATTCTCTGGTAAGTTTTGATATTTTTTTTCTAATTCTTTGTCCTGAGTTTTATCCAGGTAGTTTCTATTAGAGAACATTTCTAAAAGAACTGGTGGTTTTGGTGGGAGACCTGCTGCTGTGGCCATTCCTGTTGTTTTTGTCTTTGCAGTTTGACCCGAGTATGTTGCCTTCTTTTGGTTGTATTTTTCCGGTCTTCTTTATATTGATTCAGCAGGAGATGTGTGACAGGAGCTAGGTAAGCTGGTGGAGCTGTTTCATTGGACTCATGACAGATGACCCTCGAACGATGTATCTAGAGCTAGCCCAGGCAAAGGGAGTTCAGAAATGAAAGGGGTTCATGGCTACAGGTCTGGAACTAGGTTTGCAGATGGGTTTACAAATGGTAGAGGGTTGTGGTAAGGACAGGGAGAGAAAGAAGCTGTTTACCCAGGAAAAGTGGACAGTGCCCAGAGAGTGTTCACAGGCTGCAGGGTCTGGAACTGATTTGAAAGAAATGAACAACAGGAGTAGGAGTTGTTGGAAGGAAACTTTAAAGACAGGAACACTTCTCAGGCTTACCAAGATGAGGATATGAGTCTGGACTGAGCCTTAGTCTGTGGGACAAAAAAAAATGTGTCAGTTTCCAGTATGGCTGTGGTCCATCGCTACATGAGACTATGCTGTGCACACAGTTTGCCAAGAGCATCCATGTACCAGATGTCAGGATCAGTTACTTTATATATCTCACCGTTTACCTGGGCAGTAGGAGTTTTGATTCCTATTTGCAGGTAAGAACTCTTGAGTTGCAAGAGGCCAGCTGGCAGGTAGCAGATGTAAAATTTTTTATACAACTAGCTCTTTCTCAGTCTCCCCCAACCCCCTGCAAGTCTTTCCCATGGTACTGCCCAGAATGGATTTCAGCTGTGCTGACACTAAGTAAGAGAGGGTCTAGGCCAGTGGGTATTCAACCTTCCTAATGCTAGACCCTTTTATACAGCTCCTCATGTTGTGGTGACCCTCCCTCCTTTCTCTAAGAGGCTTCAACCCACAGGTTGAGAACCACCAGTCTAGACTGTCAGCCATGAGCTGCTTTGTTCAGGAGATCCTTCCCTGAATTCCTCATGGTTTTGTTGGCCAGGAGAGAATGAACCTTGTAGCTGAGCTCACTACATTTCTTTCTCTATTGTTCAAGATTTGCCCTCCCCAGAGGCATCTCTTCTTCTCAGTCTTGAGTCTTACTCTGGTCACTTCTCCAGTTTCTTTTCTCTGCTTAGCTTTTTCTGTCTCCAGTAGAAGTGAATGTCTCCCCTTTCTGATTTTTGGGAGAGCTCATGTCTGATAGCTGCTCTTCTCTACCATTTTCGTTCCAGGTCTGAATCACCATTCTATTTCAAGTCACTGTGGGCAGGAACTGGGTTTCCCACATTTTAGAACATCCCATCATCACTGTGAAAACAGCAAACCTCACATCTCCTGTGTTGGTTGCCATAAAAGACCTGTGAGTTTCACTAAAATGGTAACTTTCTTGGAGGACCAAACAGTGTAACACTGAGCCACTGCTTATATGAGGAAGGGAATACCCTTAAGAAAGGAACGGTTTTTAGTTTTCCTGTATAAGGAAGGTACTAGTGGAATTTTGGTGCAGCACACTAAAGAGCTCTATCAGAAGAATTGAGGGAGGAGAAAATGAGACTTGATAAGGCCTGAGTTGGGGCCATTCCATGCTAGGGAAAAGTGGAGGGAGCTGGGTAAGAGGAGGGTTGAGTTCATCTGCTGAAGCTAAAAGCCGGCCCTACCCAGCTCCCAGATAACCATGTCTGTGGTTAAACTGTTTAGTAGCTGGTTTGGGGATTCTGGCTGGGGAGTGCAGCTCTATCCTTAGGCCTAACCTGATAGTAGTTCTGCTGCACTGGATAGGGTTGTCGTTTTTAATTGAACACACAGCTCTGGGAAGCACACACATGTAGTACTGATGGACACATAGGTGTTTTGTAAGACTTAGAGAGTGATCCATGATAGTCATAGTTTGGGCTTTAAAAGAATAAATTTATTAAGTACATAAATAAGTCCAAATAATAGAATAAACAGTTAAGAAATAATAAGCAGTTGTCAAACCAAGTGTTCAAAACATCCAGCGAAAATCAATTGCGGCTCCTTGAGGCAACTATTGATCGTTACTGACAGAGTCCCGGACAAAGCAGAGAGTTTCCTTGTAAAATAAGAAATGATAGCTGAAGGGTCACACTGTCAAACCACAGGCTACACATATTCCCTGGAATCTGCCTGGGGTAGCCCCATTAAAGCCACTAGGTGGAGTTCCCCAGGGCAGGGCACTGGCAGGACTACTGGCAAGGGAATTACAGAGACCATTAGCCAAGGACATCCCCTGTCCCATGTCCCAATCTGGGCCATGGAGGAAGAACTCCATGGGGAGGAAGTCAATAGCAGAAGCAGTGGCTTTGCTAGCCAAGCTTCACAACTGGAGCCTGTGGGAGCAGGGGGTTAACTCTGCAGGTTCACCTTCTGAGACGTTGGACATTCAAGCAGTGTATAGAACCTGCCTAGACCTCTTCCAGGCCCAAAGAGTGAAAGCGACATAATTATTAGTCCTATTGTCCAACCCTCCACAATGCAACAGTGCCCCCTTCACCTCTAGGTTCCAAAAAAATGAACCTCCTGCCTCAGAACTGCAGTGTGGGTAACAAGGTATACTGACATAACCAGCCAGTGTGAAGTGATGTCCTGAATATTTAACTTCTTCCCAGGGCACTTGGCCACTGTCAGCCGCATCCTCTGAAACTACCCAGGCAGTACAGTGCTAAATACTAGGTAATTAGAAAACCACCAGAAATAAACCATACAACATATAACTGTAAAAGTGGAAAATAAGCCACAAGAGGGAATGACAAAAAATAAATATAAATAGCAATTAAGGTATTGAATGCACCAGAATGAATGTTTACAAATCTAACTGAAATGAAATTCATCAAATTTGGAAGGCATAACCAATTTCTAATTACTTTTGGTTATCATATTAGCCCCAGAGGAGATGTGCTGGATGAATGGGCACTTGTTTTAGGTCTAAGCTACAATAAAATCAACAGTTTTCACTTGAATCTACCTACAGAGCTGACAAGGGCGGGAGAAGTCAGTCAGTGTGTCTGCTGTCTCAGGCAGGAAAGAATACCACCCCCAGAAGTCAGGAAAATACTGAAGATGGTCATTTGCTGTCAATAAACCACACAGGGTAGATCCGCCCCTCCCCCATCAGTGGGGAAAAAAAAAAAGAACAGAGCTGTATTGAATTCCTTCTAGCAAAGTGTGAAGAAAAGAACCAAGTGGAGTGGGAATCTTAAGATAGAGATGTCAGAGCCAGGAGTTAAATGGAAAGCCTTATGCCCTGAGACATTGTGGCTTCCCACTGATAAGCCAGCTCTATTTCTATTTACTTTTTGTAAATAACTGAAAAGAAGGGAAATTTGACTACACAGCTTTCCACACAACTCATAACTGATGGGAACTGAACAGAACTCGGAGAAGTTCTCAGGAAAATGAAGCCAGCTCCCAGCACATGGGGCTAGGGCCTCATAGCACAGCGGCTCAAAGGAGGGAAGGTCCACGTGGTGCCCTCCTGCCCATGCCCTACAGAGACTGCCTTGTTTCTAGGCCTGCTGACAGACTTTTGTGTATTTGGTCCCACATTAGCTAGACCTATATGTAAATGTACCTACCATGTAACCAAATCACCTTATACTCTTATTTCTGCTGTTTTAAACAGAGTTTCCACTGCCTAAAATAGGTACAACATGCTTTGGGGTTTCTTTTGTTCGTTTGTTTGCTCAGGGAGGCATGCTATAATCCAAGATACCTGTGGTAAAAACGTGAGAGAGCAGGAGGAACAGACAATGTGAAAACAGCAATCCAGAGTCACTCTAATTCCATATGGGCATTTTCTGAACCAAGACCCAAGTGCTGGGTGCCCTTTAATTCTCTGTCGAAAATATGACACTTGATAACCTCACTGTGACTGTGTCTCAAAATAGGGACTGGGCCTCACAGCAGATGTCTGGGCTGGGGAAACCTGAGCTGAGTAGCTCAACAGGCTCTGTGGGAACAGGGACCAGGAAACAGCCTCTCTGGCTCTTTGTCTACCCTCTCAGAATCCCTACAACCCATCCCTGGGACTCAGAACTTCCCAGCTATGCCTTGAACTCCAGCTCTATGCCCTGCAGCAAGAAGTCTAAGCCATGACCACCACCAATAGCAACAGCAGAAACAATCCTTGACAACAGTGATGTGAGCGCTGTCCCATTGGACTTGGTTGCCTAATGAGAGGCTGGCATCATTGAGATTGACTGATCAATTGACTGGGGGTTAGCCATGGGCCCGTGAGGAACCTTTAGCTTCTCAGGCCTGTTACAATGGGGAAGGAAGAGAAAGAGGCAGATGCTGTTTAATGGTTTTTGAAAATACTTTGTTTGTATGTAAGATGCTCTGCACTCCTGCATCCCAGGGGCCATTTTTCTGAACTCTTGTGCTGCTCCAGGTCTGATGGTATGTCCCTTCTGCTGACCTATGCCCAGCCCTCCACAGGTCACCAGGAATCTCACAAGTTTGTGGGGCCACTAGAGATGCCCCAGGTGAAAAGGGCAATCTGATGTCTTATTGTTTTTTTAGTGTGCTAGCAGGGACCAGGACACGTATTACTGTGTCCCGGAGCTCAATGCAGTGGAGGGCATATTGTCTTGGTCCTTTTTGATGGTGCTGAGACTTGAGCCCACTGTTAACTTTTCCTCTAGTCACTTCCTTGGGGTCTTATATTTCCCTTTCCCTCCCTCTGTGGGACACTTATACAGGGCACACCATGACTCTGTTCTTTATAGCTTCATTCCTTTGTTTACCCACTTATTGGAAGCTGGAAGGAGAACGGCAGAGATTCACAGTCCATGAAGGGGCTCCCCTCACCCCCTGTGTGTAGAACTACCGAGGTTCTTGTCATGGGTGAGGCAGGGAATGATGGAGGTAACGCTGGAGTCTTAGGTGTAACAGACGGAACAGTCTGGATCTGGTCCAGCAAGAAGTGGAGGCTCAGACATTTGTATCACAGAGGACCCGTCTTTGGCTTGAAATGGGACGCAGGAGTTGGTGAGGCAGGTGGCAGAGACAAGAGGCAGAGGCTACAGTGCTGCGTGGAAAGCTCTTGTTGAGATACTGTTAGGGGCTAGGACACTATAGACTTAATACTCATGGTGTGTGTGTGTGTGTGTGTGTGTGTGTGTGTGTGTGTGTGTGTCTGTGGGGGCAGGGGTTGTTTCATGAGGAAGATTACAGGAGATGGCCTCTCCCAGAGGATGCTCAGGGCCTACTCTACTTTCCTAAGTCTACTCTGGCAGTGACCTTGCTCCCAGGGTGAGAGGATGGTCACAGCTGTGGAGGTATGTCGGGCAGGTATGCCATTGATGTTGATTACACAGCAGTCTGTACAGAAGTGCAGGCAGCAGCCAGAGGTGGAAGGGAGCTCGGGAGGATGACCGGGTTCCCAGATCCTGACACCTGCAGTCCCTTCCTTAGGGTCCTTGAGTCCTTGACTGCAGAAATGCTGAGACCCAAGAGGCTCGTAGGCATATCTGCTTTCCTTTGTCTGTTGGATCAACCCTTGTGATTCTGGGTCAGGACTGCAAGTAGAACAAAATATATCTTTCATGGTTGAAAAAAAAAAATAATACACTGCCCCTTAAGGACAGGCCTCAAAGAAATAAGAATCTTCTGATTGTACAGCTTGAAAAAGAAAAAAGAAAAACCCAAACTCCTTCAGGAGAAGATTCTGCACCATAGCTGAGAGATGACAGGAAACAGTGCTCTATGCAAATTCAACAACTTCGACAACGACAACGCTTAAGCATGCAAGGCTGGCTGGCAGTTAGGAGGGCTGACTCATCTCTCCCAAAATACTCAGGCATCTTCCCCACAGGAACGCCTGTGTGCCCACACTGCCAACTTCCAAAGGTTTGCACACTGTTTGGGAGGAGGAAGCAGGTCGTGCCAGGCATCCTCCTACCATAGGAACCCCACTCTTCCTCCTGTGTAATTCCTCCTCTGTTCTCCTTTGTGCTTTTTAATGGGTCTAAATTGGGCGGGGGAGACAATTCCCTTGTTGTCATTCTGCAAAAGGCCTCATGGGCTTTTTGCTGGGAGCACAGGTGGCGGCGGCCTCTGTATGGCATTCATCAGGCAACAAATGTCATTGTGCTCCTTTACCAGGCCTGGCTGACCCCAGTGTAATCTGTCCTGTGTGGCTTCTGGGACCACACTGACTACCAGAGAAAGCCCATGCTCACTTCTAAGTTGAGGGAGCAAGTCCCTTTGCCCAGGCAGGGGACAGCCTGAGATGTACCCATGCTTTGGCCTTTTTTTTTTTTTTCTGGCTTGTTTTATTTGTTGAGAATGGTTAAACCTCAGTAAACTAGTTTTGGCTTGTTTTTGAAAGGAGATACTCCTTTTCTGGAATATTCAACAATACAGAAACTCTAGTTTTTATCTGATCCTCAGAGCAGGAGCTGCTGGCTCAGCCCCAGGGTGGAGTATTTGCTGATAATAATCCATGCACACTACAGGCTCTTTCTTAACTTATTAGGAGTTGGGAAATAGCTGTGAGACTCAGCTCTCAAATGTTTCTCTTTGAATATGTACCTGATGTCGAGTGAGATATCAACATTCCCATAGATACTGGCTCCTGAATTTAGAGGCTGGTAAGGGTGAATAGCTTTTGTTGCTATGTCATAGAAAATCCTCTCAGGAAAGTGAACCTTTTAATGGCAAGTTACTGAACGTTTCCTCCAACCCAGGTCAAAACTAAAATTTTATTGTGAATAGTATTTCTTAGTTTTCAGTGTATTTGCTGTGTAAGTGAGCTTTCATTGTGCATCTGGGAGAGGGGGCCAGTGTTCTACTCTTACATGGATAAAAGGGTTTTCTTTTAATCCGAAAGAGTAAAAGTACTTGTGGTTAAGTAATGGTCATTGAGCTTTGCCTGGTCCTAAGAGGAGTCATCTTATATAGTCCTTCTACAAGTACCACTTGATAAACTTCCACATTTTTGTTCAGCTCTTAGGGAAACCAAGGCCTACAAATGACAGTGGTTTGTTTAGGTAGAGGCACCTACTAGAGGATACACAGCCTCAGAGAATTTGCTGGGTCAGATCTGACATTCTGATGACTCTAGAATAGCACCCATTACTTATTTTGTACTTAGAAGAGGGTGTCCTGGGGCTGGCTTCTGAAAGTCAGTGCCTTTCTCTTGCCCTGAAATGAGATGTTTTATGGATAAACTGACATCCCCACATTCAATGAGTGATATGGTAGATAGGACCTCTAAATAGCTGTCTTGCAGGCCGTAGTTTGGATGTGGTCATTTGTCTGCTTTATACATGTGTACTCTATGCCTTGCTTATCTGGATCTTGGATGCCTGCTTAGAGTTAGATTTTGTTTTCAAAAGGCAAGGTGCTTACCAGAAGGTTGATAATTCTGTTCTATCCCCAATGACCTCATCAGAATGAGAGGGGAGACTTGTCACATGAAGTTGCTGTGAAGATTGGATACGTACAGTGTTTGGCTCGATGACTGGTTCATAATCATTCAGGGAAACGATAGTTGAAAAACAGACTATTATGGATTATAGATGCAGGAGTTGGTGCTGGACATGAAGATTCCCCTTAGCTTCTTGGCACCTGACTGTTCTGAGTGAGAGTGGGGTTCCGGAAGTCAATTTTGTATATAAAATTGAGCACAAGGTAGACAAGCACAGGGGATTTACTGCAATAGCCACACTGTGGCACAATAGTTCCTAAGCTGTAGTCCTTGGGCCTATTACTTTGCTAGTCAGTGATAAACCAGAATGTTGAGGCCCTTGTTTTCTTGGAACTGCTATCTAGAGTTGTGGCTAGTAATTGACACCCAAACAGAACAGAGGCAGCTCATTTTACACTCACAGGTTCTCTTCCAGGAGGGAACAAACACGGGAACCCAGAGATCTCCAGGAGAGAAAGGAAACACTCGGGTGCCTACAGTATAAACAGATGCCGATTTGCTTCATGGTCTGATTGGTGGCCAGGATGTATGTGCCAGCTTTGCCTGATTCCACTAAAATGTCTTTAGCATCAACCAGGCAGGGTAGCCAGCAGGGAAACTGCAGGAATCACATACTCGGTGTTTTTCAGGGGAATTAGTATCAGTAAGCCTTTATGTTCTTTGTCTGCTGTTCATGGATAGCTAAAATACAAACAAAAAAACCAAACCGAATCTGTGAAAATTAAGAAGACTACCCTTTGGATGTTGGTCTGGGGGCTAAAGGGAGGTGGGAGATGTTTGACTTTTCCCTATTCAGTCAGTATAAAAGCCTTGGACTCCCTCATCCTGAGCCTCTCTAGTCTTGGTGAAGGTCATGAATCCTGTGGAATTTGGGTTTGATTTATCTGTCTGCACTGAGACTGAGATTCCCAGTATCTGAACCATTTAACCCATGTCATCATAAGTCATCTAGCTTTCAGGGAACACATTTCAAGCATTCTTCTCTTCAGTGAAAAGCTATCAGAAGTAAAATCCAGCCGGGGGCCATGAACTAATGAGAAAATAGTAAGTACTTAGGAACTTGGATGAATTGTGGTCCCACATCATTTGAGTCCACAGCTGATGATTTAGAAATGCCAGAAACATTCTCTTATATAATATACTTTCCACTTTCTAAACTGTTCCTGCTGGGAGACACCCAGTGTTTTAACTGGGAGAGTTGGAAAGGAGTTTGTGTTGTGTGCTAGTGACTCATCCCCTGAAGAACCCTGGCTGGATCTGCCCGGTGGCAGCTGAACAGCACCTGGCATGGGTGTGCCCAAGAGGAGCAGGCAAAGCGCCAGCCCTAAGAAGTTCCTGACACTTGGGCAGAAGCTCCACCCTCTCTATCACGCTCCCACATCTTAGCTTCTGCAGATCTACAGTTTGCATCGATCTTTGAGAAGCATCTTCATGGTGTTACTCACAGTTCTTCACAATTGAATGAGGGTGACTCAGGACAGCTGTTGGAACAACATCTGTTCTTTCTGTGCCATTTAAAAGTGGAGGAAGCTGGTACTTTGTTTCTCTCTATGACTGTGTTCTATGGAGGACATTCAGTATAGCCGTGTCTGTAAACATGGAGCAGGAAAAACAGGATTCACTTGGCCTAACACTATGTATTTATACCAGAAGCTTCTACTCCCCAATGCACACGTTCTTGACAAACCTGACTACAAAATATCAGCACGGGTAGATTGTCTCTTGGAGGATGATGAGTCAGGAGGGAACCAGGGTTGGGGCATCAACAAACTCCACCACAGTCTGTTTCCTCCATTAGGATCCCAGCCTGACACTCACATGACTCCTGACCTCACAGGAGACAGTTTGAAATCTCTGCCTGCTCCCTCTTCAGGCTCAGCATCCTGCAGCCTGCTCATCAAAACCACCTCTGGCATTAAAAGCAGCAGAGGTGGGTGTCAGAGGGCCCTCAAAATAAGATGCACTTAGATTTGTGAACTGAGGTCATTGTTAGGCTGGAAAAGGACAACTTTTAGATTGTGGTAAGAAACGCAGAGGATAAAATAGACCTCTTCAACCATTTTCAAGTGTGTGGTTCACTTGTATCAAGTTCATGTACAGTGCTGTAATCTCTCACCACCCTCTGCACCAGTTTGTCATTCAGAACCAACATCTATAAAATATCAACTCTATATTCCCCCTCCCCTGCCTCTGGCAACCATTATGCAGTTTACTTAAATCGAATAATAGCACCATGAATGCACATTTTGTTTTACAATATTATGTAAAAACTTCCCGGATTTTTTTAACTAAACAAAATGAGTTCTCAACAAAATGAATACAAATCCAATTCAAGAAAACATCAAAGGGATGATGTTTGTCATCATCAAACATCAAGTCAGCTTCATTCAGGAACATGGAGACAGTTTAACACAATGGCTCTCAGCCTGCGAGCCACTCAGAAAACACAGACGCTTACAGTATAATTCACAACAGTAGCAAAATTACAGTTATGAAGTATCAACAAAATAATTTTATGGTTGGGAGTCACCAGAACATGAGGAACTGAGTTAAAAAGGTCATAGTATTGGGGAAGTTGAAAACCCCTGGTTTAAAATATGCAAATCAAAAAGGTTCTTGAAGCGGTTTTTAAAAAAATGTACATGTATTTACTTTATGCATGTATGTGTGGGGGTATATACATGATCCTCTCCCCCGCACCGTGTGTGTGTGTGTGTGTGTGTGTGTGTGTGTGTAAAAGTAGAGAGAGAGAATATCAGAGAGCAACTCATGAACTGATTCTCTCCTTCTCCCATGTGGATTCTGGAGACTGAAGGCAAGTCATCAAGCTTGGTGCTTTTACCCGCTGAGAAATCCTTCCAGCCCACAAATCAATAAATTTAATACATCTCATACATTTTGGTACATACAGAGAAGGCTTTAAACATAATTCAACATTCTTTTGTAAAGATGATCCTAAAGAAGCTCACGGGATATCCACAACATAATCATGCTGTATCTGAGCAACCTACACCGGGCATTGTTTTAGATTGAAAGGGCTAAGCATGTCCACCCAATCAGAAACGACATAAAGGCCCATTTTAAAACTAACTCTTATTTAATATAGTGATTATGTCAATATAGATTGCCAATACAACAAGAGAAGTAAACAAGATGGATACAAATAGGAAGAAAGGTAAAGTACCAGTACCTTTAGATGAGTAAGTTCTGTACATGAGATGGTTCAAGGCTGGCATAACACTTTTAGAACACATTAACACTCTTAGAGCACATTAACACTCTTAGCAACATGACAGGAGATCAGACTAACATGTGAAACTCAGTGGTCTTCAAACTTATCAGTAACAAACATGCTGAGAAAGAAATCAGTGAAATAATTTCACTCATAAGATGCTCAAAAACATAAAGCAAAATGTCTTAGAATAAACTTAACCACATAAGTGAGAGACATCTAAAAAGCAAATGTGAAAACACTGAAGAAAGATAATGAACAAGTCACCAGAAGATGGAAAGACATCGTATGCTCTTGGACTAGAAAAACCAATTTTATAAAGATTAGCATTTTACCAAAGGTTTCCCACAGATTCAATGCAATCCAAATGAAAATAGCAACATCATCTTCAGAGAGAAAACAGTCCTAAAATTCATTTGGAAACATATAAGACCTCACATAGCCAAAGCAACCCTGAGCAGGAAGAAGAATGCTAGAGAAATTACCATAACTGATTTTTAAGTTCTACTTCAGAGTTATCACAATAAAAACAGCATGGCAGTAGTGTAAAAATACACATTTTGGTCCATGTAACTGACTTTTTTTTTACAAAGATGCCTAAAATATTCATTGGAGAAAAACAAGCATAAGGGTCCATGACTAACCAAAAAATGACACCCCATACTCAAATAGTATGTAAATAGAATTTTATTCTGCAGAAGTCCAGCAGGCTGAGGTATCCCATTACCAAGACAGAGACACAACTAAGTGAGCTGGCAGGCTCATTTTGAAGTGCATTGGAATTCCGGGGTAGATGAGTTTTATCTTACTCTATCTCTAGGCCTTTGGGAACAATTATCAGGTGGTGAAATGTGGAGCCTGGGGTTTTTTTCTATTAGTTATTGACTTACCTGAGCTTGCCTGAACTTGCCCAGTTCTTAGGCCTAGTCTCCTTAACTACCAATTCGAAGTCTGTCATGAAAGCCTAGCCTTCTCATAATAAATCATTCTGGGGGGGGAAGGTATCTACACATTGTAGAATAAAAAAGAACAATTAAACCCTGTATCCTTATTTTCTACCTTGTAAAATGTATTGGAGACCTTACTTTAAATCCTAAAACTCTGAAAATGCTAAAGCAAAAAGTAGAGAAATTTTTAGACATGGGTAAGGGCTTCCCCTGATTCTCAGAAAACAAATCCAATTATCTGCACATATGACTTCAATGTTTTAAAAAGATTTATTTATTCATACATAAGCTTGTGTAGATCACATTTTATATGGTTATGAGCTACCATGTGGTTGCTGGGAGTTGAACTCAGGACCTCTGGAAGAGCAGCAAGTACTTTTAACTACTGAGCCATCTTTCCAGCCCCTACCTCGTGAATTTTAAAAAGAAAAGTGCATTTAAGGATGTGGGTTGATGTCTGTTTGCAGGTGAGGGCTGTCCCTAGTTAGGTCAAGGCAATACATGCCACTTCTTCAGTCTCTAAAATGTGATTAACAGCTGCCTTTCAAGGAGACTGAGTAATAGAGTGGTTTAAATTTCAGACACAGCTCTGCTTTCTTCTAACACTGGGACAACATTTAGTGTTATATTTTATAGATAACATTTGTTGTCTTAAGATTGACACAGATGGAAATACGAGATAATGCTAACAGTTTTATCTTATTTTTTATTTCAAGAAAATTTTTTTATTGTTTTATCTATTATAGCCCGGGATGGTCACGAAACTCTCCTATGGACCATGAGCTATCCTGGAGCGTGTTTCCTAAGTCAGCCTCCTGAGTGCTGTGGTTGTAAGAGTGTAGCACTGTTCCTGGACTGTTTGGTCTTTGTGTCTGAATGAGGAGGGGATGAGAAACAACAGCTCAAATATAGCACAACATGCAAATACTGGAACTCAGATCTTATGGTTTTATTTTTAAGTTGATTTATGACTACTCACCATCACAGAGAGTAATAACTAAATGCCGTTCCCCAGGCTGGGTTCACCATGGTGGGACATCTGGAAGTTTACAGCCTCTTCTGGATCCCATTTCCTGCTTGTTCACAATGCTGAATGATGTCTTGTGTTTTACAAGTAACACATATTACGGTAGCAAAGCACATGTGCCATCTGGCATCACCCAGGCACAGTCACAGGTCATTGTTCCCTGTGTCTTTCTACACTGTTACACAGTAACATGTCTAAACATGCTAAAATGTATTCCTCTCTAAAAACACTTCCCTAAACAAATATTTTGAAGCTCAAAAAAACAAAACAAAACAAAAACCTCTTTTCTTCAATGAGTTTTATATTTTTAACTGTTGGTACCAATATACTCTTTTTAAATAATTTGTTACTTTTGTTGTCTTATTAGTTATTGGTACATGTCTGCCATTGTTAATAATCTGTAGGTAATCTGTCTGCCATTAGAAATTATGTCATCCTATCACCAGCTTCTTGAGAATACATTTCTAGGTCTGTCTGATATCTTTTAAACCTCAAGCCAATGTGTAAAATGTAGTGCCTGAATTAGTTGCTTTTCCTCACTGTCTGCAGTGTTCATCAGGTGAATGTCTTGCTGACAGGGTCTGGGACATGGCCTCCAAGGTTAAATGAGCATTGAAGCCGTAGTTTGAAACAAGGTGAAAATGAGGACTCGGGGTTTTTAGTTAGGGCACTGCCACTCGAATCCTTTTGCTGCCTAGAGCCACATCCACGCAGTGTCTGTAATGGTAGGGCCACACTGAGGGACGTTCTGGATAATGTTAGATGGATAATTTGGTCCCAGAGCATCCAGTATTGTAGATTCATTGATCCAGATCCTCAGAACTGGTCTTAGATCATGATTTGAAGAGTATGGAAGTGAGAACTTTGCAAAAATGTAGATGTCCTCTTTATTACTAGTGGTGAGCCAGTATGTACAATCCCCAAAGGGCCAGGGCAGCAAACTCAGATGCACACACCTAACACCTTAACCAGAGTGGCTAGAACGCAGGGCATGTTGTTTCCAGATGGGGACCACATTTTTAGGATTTTCTTTTTCAAAACACTTTCAAAATGCTTCCCATGGTATTCCTTTGAACTGATTTGGTTTTTACTTGTTTGTGGAAGATATTATCTGCTAGTAATGGGGAGAGCTGACATACAAATTTAAAAGGACCCCACAGCTCTCAAGGTATTTCTGAAGCAACCCATAAATGCTTTTGAGGTTGAATCATTTGGAGGCAAGCATGAAACCCTCATCTTAGTGTTTCTGTGTTACCATTTTCCAGAAGGAAGATGAAGGCCCGTGCTCCACCACCTCCGGGAAAGCCTGCTGCCCAGAATGTCCACAGCGAACAGAAACTGCCTCATGATGCCGCACTGGGTTCACAGCAAAGCCTGGTCCACATGAAGGAGACTCTGCAGAACAGCACCTTGGACATCACAGTGGTTCTGCCCAGTGGACTGGAGAAACAGAGTGTGGTTAGTGGGAGGTAAGAACCTGGTATCTGGGTGGAGCTTGCTGTGTTCCTTTTCATGTGTTTTTTCAGAGAAGGAAGGATTTGGAATTAATTTCACTTGATAATGTATGACTGTAGTAAAATGACAACTAAGACATTTCCTGGATTGTATAAATGTTCCCGAGGACATTTTTTTAAAAAAATCGAATAATGGATTACATTATTATTAATGTGATTACATTCTTTACACATTTCCCAGAGTCTTATGATGTAAGACATATGCATAATGTTGTACTCTCATAGTTTAAAAATGATTTCAGAGTGCATGCCATTCTGCCAGTAGATGTATAATTTTGTTTTTATCTATTGTTCCCACTGATAGTTGCTACTTTCTCTTCACTTAGATTGTGGCATCTGGATAATAACTCATGAAACTTACTTGGCAGGCACAGGGAAAGGTGGGGTTCCTCCTAGAGAGCAGAAACGTTTCTGGAAAATGCTTTTGCATTGTGCTCTCTCTGCCTTTGGTTCCTTTATCCCTATAGAGCAGGAGTTACCACCGCACAGTTCCAAAAGATTGCTACCAAGACTATGGAGCACCTTATTAATTATTCAGATAACATCCTCTTTCTGAGCAGGGGCGCTTAGAGTCAGGCAGAGCCAGAAACAGCCCAGAAGTCACTGTCCCTTGTCTTTTCTCTGGTACAGGCGAGGGCATGCTTCACCCTTTAATAATAAGTGGGCTGATATCAGATTCCTGACTTTATTGTTTTTTCTCTTCTGCTTAAGCTGATGCTTTAACAAAGAACAAGCTCATCCTGCCCTAAACAGCAGTTTATAAAATATATCCAGTCCTGAACCATGCATTTCCTGGTGGAAAAAACATGCTGGTCACTGAGTGCTTATGACCCCTTTCTGCAAATCATACTTGGTTTTGAAAATTTTTTTGAGCTGCTCTTGAATTTCGAAACACAAATAAAAGCTCCTATCTGTTTTAAATATTAAGACATAAGGATCAGACTTGGAACTGTTCCTGACTAAGGAAGAAGGCCTGGCAAGTCTTTAGGAGTGGGGCTGCCAGCTCTCTGCATGGAGGGTGGGAAGGAAGCCAGCAACCCCATTGCTTTAATTGAGAACACAAGTGAAGGGAGTATCTTTGAAGACACAGTACCCTCAGCCACAGGGGAGCTTCATAAAAGGCTCTTAAGTGTTGACAGTGTTGGGCTGTGTCATCTTAGTGTAGAAAATTAGTCACATCCACATTGGTTCACACAGCTAAGGGACATCTGGCAGAGAAAGGCCAATGTTTCTTTTTCCGGTATAGAGGGAATCTCTCCCAGTGTTCAGTCCTGTAATTCTACCCCTAAGAACCTAAACACTACAGAATAGACAAGTTCATACCTGTGCAGGGAATTCCAGGTCATGAGCCTTGTAAAGCAGTGTAAGGATTTCCACTTCCTAATTATTAAGCCTATAAGAGAAGCCATTAAAAAACAAACCTCATTATTTAAAGAAAGGAGTTACCATAACCATTTTTCCCCTCTCCTCCCCCTTCCCCCCTCTCTTTCTCCCTCCCTCCCCCATCCCGCTCTCTCTCCCTTCTAATAAAGGAGACTATTTTTTCTTCGAAGAACTAAGAAGATCAAAGGTCTGGCATTTAAAAGATCAGGCCTCACTATTGTAGAAAAGGAAAGGAGGAGTGTTTTCAGTGGCACAAAGCTTGGTAGAAAGTACTGTACTTGCTTGGGTGATGGTCAGAATCTAGTCCCACTAAGCGAAAGGATCATTTTTGTGGGCCCTGATAGATTAGTAAATATGAAAATGTTCATTTATCCATTGGAAAATCTAATAAATTGCAAAGTAAATAATAAATTATACTAGGAAGAGAGGCTATCAGCCTGCATGGGACAGCAGACCATTCGCTCCGCAGCCCTCATGGGAAGCGTGCAGGTCCATGCCATAGAGTCTCAGGGGAGAGAAGGAAGAACCTGCACATGCTGTGGTTCTTCTTCTCAACTTAGAAGAACTCTGGCTACAGAGTACTAGTTTTCTTCAAACACAAGGAAAAACAAACATATTAAAAGTGGTATATAAAATTTGCATTACTTTTAAGACATCCCAAATTAGTTCCTCAAGGTTAATTAGGTTGGGTCCAAGTTGGCCACAGTCATACATTAAATGAGGATTGTATAGAAAACACCTACCTTCCCTATAAGTTGAATAGAGAATGCTGTAGGCCAGTACTTCTCAAATGTAGGTTGCAACCGTTTTGAAATGATCCTTTCCTAGGGATTACATATCAGATATTCTGCATGCCAGATATTAACATTATTATTCTAACAGTGGAAAAATGAAATTAGGAAGGAGCAATGAAATAATTTTATGGTTGGGGGGTTATCACATGAGGAACTGTATTAAATGGTAGAAGCTTTAGGAAGAGTGAGAACCACTTCTGTAGCCTCTGAGGAAAGGTAACCTCTAAGACACAGGTGAAAGACAATGAGGACAGAAAAGGGATACGGACACCTTCAGGGCAGAACGGGTTCACACCTGCTCTAACCTGAATCATGATGTCATTACAGGATAGGACAAACACCAGGTTTGCCCGGATTCCCAGGTTGAGCTTATTTTGTCTCTTCAGATCAAAGATTCCAACCACTGTTCCTTTCAGATGGTTTTAAAGTCGAGTCACCTTGAGAGGGCAGGTTTCTTTAGTTAGCAGCCTGCACTTCTCTCTAATCTTAATTGTGAGACCACTTACAGACAGGCAAAAGATGCACAGCCTTGAGACACCATGTCTCTGGCATCTCACCCCACTGTTCTAGCTCTAGCTTTTGTTAAGCAGGACCTGGGCTCACTTGAAACTGGATTCTTGCTTGAGATTTCAGCTCAAATCTGAAGTCTTGCATCTGGCCACTAGTCCTCCCTGTCTACGGATCTATTTCTGGTCTCCCATCATGTTCTTGACCGTGTTGGTGTTTTGCACATGTTTTCTGGTGAAGATCCTCATCACAGACTGTCTGCCAAGGACCTTGATTACATGTTGCCTTGCCTCTCAGATGCCACATGAACCGGTCAGACTGGACTTTCTTTCAGGATCTGCATTGACCTCTTTGTATGCCTCACCCAGTGCTTACAGCTACATGCTGGCTTTGGTCCATACGAGAAACTAGGACACATTGGAACACTTAAGATGTGGCCATGCATACAAATTGTTTTAAGACTGTCAGGATATACCTGTGAAAGCAGTTTGCATGCCTAGCACGCAGTGATCCATACAGTTGACAAAAGTTCCAAATGTGCATATCTTGATATTTAGTATCAAGACATTCTAAAGATGAGCCCTACACTGGTAGCATTGATAACACCAGAGAAATTATAGGAAGTATAGGTTTTGCAACCCTACCCAAGCCTGGCTGCTTTTAGAACAGCATGGGTGGGGTCCATCAAACTATGCTTCCACAAAGGCCAGAGTTTCAGATAGTGTTTCAGATCACGCAGAGATCCTCTGCTAACAGCATGCTTGTGGCTCTGCCCTTGGCCAGGCACTCTGTCCAGAGAGTGAATCTTGGCTCTTACTGGCCCTATGACATGAGGAAGGAGACTGTAGTATATATCATCTACAAAGAGGCCTCCTCCTCCTTACCACACTGGCCCGAGTGTCTTCAGTACCTCTCTATCCTGTGCATCTGAGGGTGTTGTAGAGCAGCAAGCTTCGATCTAGAGAGAAGTTCCCTCCATTCCAGGAGGGCTGCTTGTTCATTTGTGGTCTCTCTGACCCCAGCATGTGTACAATGGTGGTACAGAGCCTTCATTTCCTGTCCCTCAGAAGGACTATGAAAACAGCCATATAAGGCAGAAGGTCAGTTTCTTACTGAACTCACTGGCTCAGAAAAAAACCAATTCCTGAACTTTGTATACATGTAGAAAGCAACATTATTAAGAGAAAGAAAGTTTATTAAAAATTCTAGTCATCTTTTCAAATTTAAAATTAAGTGTTTATAACAAGTACCCAGAAACAATTTCATCTCTGTGTTATGAATGTTAGAAGGCTCTGTGCAGCAGAGGGCAAAGCAGCTGGAAAAACAGAGCCATGGATGATAAATGGGAGAAAGAAATTCAAATAAATGGCAGTTGTAAGTGAGCCCTCCAGCCCAACTTGTTTGTTTTGGGGGTTGTCACTCCTTTTTACTATAACCTTTTCTTCTGTTAAGCTTGTGATTTCACCTTATTGGTGATTAGATATAGAAGTGCTACAAAGGAATATTTGTGCATTTTATCCAGGTTCCTGGGTCTTCTTATGTCTCTGTCACTGGGGCTGTCTCTAGCACTTTGTAGCTTCCTAGCATGCCTGACTCTGCCTTTGACATTCTGAGTATGTCTGACTGCTGTGATTCTTTCATTCCTTGGGAGATGGGGGAACACATTTTGCAATTCAAGGGTCTGTGTCACTTGCTGAGAGGAGAGTGGCTCTCAGTCACATACAGACTGTGATCCTCAGCCAAAGCTCTATGAGAGTCATAAGGAAAAGAGCAGCGAAATGTCATGTACTTAGCAAGCAGTGACATGGTGCCTGCTGCTGGCCTGATACCGTTTAGTGTCTTGAAGCTATTGATTCATAGAAATCTCCAGCAACCCTCTAAGCTGGGCTCTAGTGTATCACTCCCACAGTGAGGAAACTGAGGCACTAAGCAATGCAGCCAGTTTTTCTGACTCAAAAAGGCCATATATAGGATCCTAGGATCCTGTAGGATCATATAGGCTATGTGAGTTCCTCTAACCTCCTCACACAGCCAGGGGAAAGACACTACTCCTTGGTCAGAGGATGATGTCAGGAAAGCTGTGAACCAGGGGCCAGGACTTCTCTAGGAGATTATGGTGGGGAAAGGCCAGACTCAGCAGGTGGTGAGAACGATGGGGAGTGGCCAAGCAGCCTTGCCAGTCTTTGGGAAATTCTCTGTGACCCTGTGACACAGTGACCTACTAAGACCGTGTGGAGGCATATACATAGAACCCAATTAATAAAGTCATCAGCTCTTTGTTCATAGGCAACAAAAGGCAAGCTGGGATCTGATAGATCTGTAACAAAACCCTGTCGGGACTGTAGGCAGCTGGTGTTTTTCTTTGTTCTGAGGCATTGTCAATATGAAGAGGGCTGTCTTTCTCTTTCTGGATAGGTTTCTCCAGGAGTACCAAAGGATTACTGATTTACTATCTTTATTTGTTATTAGTATGTTCAAAATTACCCATTCTTTTTGATTTGTTCTTGGTAGAGTCTGTCAGTTTCTGTTGGATAACACCTAATTTGTTGGCTCATTGTTTATCAGTGTGCCTATCAATTTATTGAACTTAAAATATAGGGTTTATTTTTGATACTTAACACTTACAAATAATGGGATAATTTGTGCCATGGAACCACAGACTGTAGTTTTTGCTTATAGAATTTAGTTAACCTAGTAGATCCGTGTATTTAACTAGAAACGGAACTCTTGTTTTTATCTATTATAATTTTGATGGGCTATTAAAATGGACTGTGGGTTGGCATTGAAACTGTTAACATGCCATCATAGAATTATGCATAAGAACTTAAATGTTTCAAAATTGCTATTTCTGTCCTCCTCTTTCTCCTCCTCCTTTCCCTTCTTTTTCACATGAGTCTAGTCTTTTTTTTTATCCAGACAGACAGACAGAAGGGAACCTACAGACAGTCTTGCTAACCATGATTTGTTTTCTCCTTTTCAGCCATGCAATGATGGACCTGCTGGTTGAACTCTGCCTTCAGAACCACCTGAATCCTTCACACCATGTCTTAGAGATCTGGTCTTCTGAGACCCAACAGCCTTTGAGTTTTAAGCCAAATACATTGATTGGGTCCTTGAATGTACATACTGTACTTCTGAAAGAAAAAGTCCCTGAAGAGAAGGTTAAACCTGGCCTAACCAAGGCGCCTGAGGTCAGTGGTGCCTGTGTATTGTCTGAGAACATACAGAGATATAGATTTGTATATGAATGTGCAGGAGTGCTAGAGAGGCAGTGGTGGTCTTTGACCAAACACATAGTTCTATGTTAAGGTTTCTTCTTTTATATCAAGTTTTCTAACTTATAGGACTTGCTTACAGGAGGTAGAACTTTTCAAATTTACTGTTTATTGTTGCAATGCTGATTCTTTCTATATTATACAAATAGAATTGTTGTAGGACAAGCTGTGTGGCAGAACATTCTTGAAGATGGCAATGTTCCTAAATCTCCATTTTCCAGTATGATAGACAGAGGTTCTGTGCAGACCCAAATACTTGGAATCTAGCTAATATAATCAAGAAATAGATATCTCAGGTTTGTTGTGCTTTACTTATTAACTGGTAACTGCTTTTTTGACACACCTATTTCTTTTTCCCCCAATTTTATTGGATATCTCTGTATTTACATTTCAAATGTTATACCTCCCCCCCACTCCTCCCCCTCTTCCCTCTCAACTTGCTTCTATGAAGTTGCTCCCTCTCCCAGTCACCTTCTCTACCTCAGTGCCTTGGCTGGTTGATGATGTTCTTCCCATGAGGTTGCAAACCTTTCAGCTCTTTGAATCTTTTCTCTAGCCTTTCATTGAGGTCCCCGTGTTCAGTCTGATGGTGAGCGGAAAGCATCCATCATATTTATATGACTCTGGGAGAGTCTCTGAGCAGACATTCATATATGGTTCCTGACAGTAAGCACTTCTTGGCATCAGCAACAGTGCTTGGGTTTGGTGGCTGCATTTGGGTTGGTTCTCCAGGTGAGGCAGTCTCTGTAGATCTTTTCTTCAATCCCCGTTCCTCTACTTGACCTTGTATTTCCTCCCCTGTTTTGTTTTCCCTTCTAAGAAAAACTAAGGCATCCACATTCTGGTCTTCCTTTTTTTGAGCTTCATAAGTTCTATGGATGGTTTCTTGGGCATTTTTTTTTTGTTTGTTTGTTTTGGGGTTTTTTTTTGGGCGGGGTATTAACTACTTATAAGTGAGTACATATCATGAGTGCTCTTTTGTGACTGGGTTATATCACTCAGGATGATATAGTTCCATCCTTCAAGTTCCATCCCTTTGCCTAGGAATTTTATGAACTCATTTTTATTAGCTGAGTAGTACTCCATTGTGTATATATATATATACCACAATTTCTGTATTCATTCCTCTTTTGAAGGACATCTGGCTTCTTTCCAGCTTCTAGCTATTATAAATAAGGCTGCTACAAACATTGTTGAGCATGTGTCCTTGTTAGATGTTAAAGCTACTTTTAGGTATATGCCCAGGAGTGGTATAGCTGGGTCCTCAGGTAGTACTATGTCCAATTTTCTCTTGAGAACCGCCAGACTGATTTCCAAGTGGTTGTACCAGCTTGCAATTCCAGCAGCAATGGAGGAGTGTTCCTCTTTCTCCACATCCTCTCCAGCATCTTCTGTCACCTGAGTTTTTGATCTTAGCCATTCTGACTAGTGTGAAGTGGAATCTCAGGGTTGTTTTGATTTACATTTCCCTGATGACTAGGGATGTTGAGCATTTCTTTAGGTGCTTCTCAGCCATTTGATATTCCTCATTTGAGAATTCTTTGTTTAGCTCTGTACCCCATTTTTAAATAAGATTGTTTGATTCTCTGGAGTCTAACTACTTGAGATTTTGTATATATTGGATATTAGACCTCTATCAGATGTAGGATTGGTAAAGATCCTTTCCCAATCTGTTGGTTGCTGTTTTGTCCTTTTGATGGTGTCCTTGGCTTTACAGAAGCTTTGCAATCTCATGAGGTCCCATTTGTCTATTCTTGATCTTAAAGCATAAGCCATTGGTGTTCTGTTTAGAAAATTTTCCCTGTGTCTATGTGTTCTAAGCTCTTCCCCAATTTCTGTTCTGTCAGTTTCAGTGTACCTGATTTTATGTAGAGGTCTTTGATCCACTTGTACTTGAGCTTTGTACAAGGAGATAAGAAAAAAATCACTTGCATTCTTTTGCATGCTGACTGCCAATTAAAGTAGCACCATTTGTTGAAGAGGCTGTTTTTCTTTTTCCATTGAATGTTTTTAGCTCCTTTGTTAAAGATCAAGTGACCATAGGTGTGTGGGTTTATTTCTGGGTCTTTGATTCTATTTCATTGATGTACCTGCCTATCTCTGTACCAGTACCATGCAGTTTTTAATCACAATTGATCTGTAATACAGCTTGAGGTCAGGGATGGTGATTCCTGCAGAAGTTTTTTTTTTTTTTTTTTTTTTTTTTTTTATTATTATTATTGTTGAGAATGGTTTTTGCTATCCTGTGTTTTTTTATTATTCCAGATGAATTTGGAGATTGCTCTTTCTAACTCTATGAAAAATTGAGTTGGCATCTTGATGGGGATTGCATTGAATCTGTAGATTGCTTTGGGCAGGATGGCCATTTTTACAATGTTAATCCTTTCAATTCATGAGCATGGGAGATCTTTCTTCCTTCTGAGATCTTCTTCAGTTTCCTTCTTCAGAGACTTGAAGTTCTTGTCGTACAGATCCTTCACTTGCTTGGTTAGGGTCACACCAAGGTATTTTATATTCTTTGTGGCTAATGTGAAGGGACACACGTATTTCTGGGTTTCTTTTTTGGCTCCATAAAAGAGTTTACCATCTTAGAGAGAGAGGAGAGAAAGGCCCTTTAGAAAAAAATTGATTTTTATTTTTGATTTTGCTAATTGTTTTCTTTTGGTTCTAAAAGAGGGGAGGGGAGTATGAAGTTGGGTAGGGATAAGAAGTGCGAAGATTCTGTGAGGAGTTGGTGGATAGGAAAGAATATGATCAAAATACATTATTTGACTTTTTAAAAAATGTTTTCAGGAGCATTTATACAATCCAGGGAATGTCTTAGTTGTCATTTTACTACAGCCATACATTATCAAGTGAAATTAATTCCAAATTCTTACATGGCTTTGTAATGTTTTGATCATGGCCTTAAGTCTAGTTAAGTACTAGCCGGATCAGATTCTTGAAAGATATACTCAAAACTTGCTTTCAAAACTGGCAGTTACTCCAGCAATCTGTTTCTTGTGAATTTTTAGTTTTCAGTGATTAGTAACATGTAATTGGTTCCTTTCCATCCTCATTCTGTAGGAGAATCTCAATTGCATTTCAGACATAAACATGTTTCAGGGAGAAGGGACCTCTTCACACCCTGTAGCATCTCTTAACTGCCTGGGCTCCAGGGAGAATTAAGCCAAGTTCTGTGAATAGTTCCTCTTGCAGAATCCCAGGCTGGAGCAGTACCCCATATTCTCCCAAATTCCAGCTCATTAAGTCTACTAAACCTGCTACGCAGAGTCCAAGGGGACCATGTCATTCATCCGTCCCTCCTCGTACATGCTACCTTGACCTTCATCAGGTCTGTGTACCCTGTGGAGAACAGTGAGGGTGAATTGGAGTAATCTGCATGAAGCTTTGACTCCTACAAGGTTCTCATGGGCCACTTAGAGTCACTATAGATACTTATAATCAGAAAATTTAGAAAAATAGGTTTTTTTTCTGATTATAATGTCTGGTATTTGAGAAAAATTAAATGCATTTCTGGCTTAATGTAAAAAATATATAGTGCACATGTATGTACATTTGTATTCACACATATGTCTATGTATATGCCTTATATGTACCTTTAATACATATAATATCTTCATAAGCATACATGTCAACATATTTATGCGATATTTTAACTTCTTAAGCAAGCATTTTTGTTTTACAGGACTTATAATTCTTAAAATTATTCCTAGAATTTACAAACACCTTTTCCTAAGTAAAAAAAATATTTATATATACATATATACATATATAATATATATATATATATAAATGATTTGTGTCCAAGTCTAACCAGAATCTGTGAAAGGCTGTACGTATGCTTACAGAATTTAAATTTAGATTTCTCACTCGTGTCAGTTTCTTCCTGTTGTTTAGCAGTTGCCAATTAACAAGAGAGGTTCTGGCAAACATCTATTACTCTGCACATTCATTTTCCAGTACTCATTATGCTATTTTTCTGGGACCCACCACCCTTGTGGAGGAAAGATCAGGGGCTGGGAAAATTCCGCCATGCTCAGTCCTAGAATGAAAACAGAAATGAAAGCAGTTGCTGGAAGACGCACTCATAGAACTCCCGTCTGGTGTGCTCTTGCAGAAATCCGTCCGTCTGGTAGTGAACTACCTGAGAACACAGAAAGCTGTCGTGCGGGTGAGCCCCGAGGTGCCGCTGCAGAATATTCTGCCTGTCATCTGTGCGAAGTGTGAGGTCAGCCCAGATCACGTAGTTCTTCTCAGGGACAATGTTGCCGGGGAGGAGCTGGAGCTGTCCAAGTCCCTGAATGAACTAGGGATCAAGGAACTGTATGCGTGGGACAACAGAAGAGGTAAGGCTGGTCACATTTTTCGTACCCTGATGTGGTCATGTCATACATGTCTTGATACATAGTGAATGGGACGTAAGAGATGCACAGAAACCTGTATTCCCTCCCTGCAGCTGTCAGCAGCACTATCTAGAGATGGGAAGCTTCAGGTACCTGGGGTTTCCTCCAGTGGTGAAGGAGGCGAAAGAAGAATGTAGGCTGTCATCAGACCGTATGTTGCTAAGTGTGCCTCTTTCCTCCCACATCTGCAAATGCCTTTGGCCTTCTGTCTTCCTCTGAACTCTAAGAAGTAACAACACATAAAAGGAAACGGTGAGGGGAGAGTGGCCCTTCCGCTGTCCCTCCTCAGATGACTTAGAACATTGTGCGAGTCTCGCTTCAGTTGTCCTTGTTCACCGGCTTCAGCCACTGCCTGAATCTCGGATCGCTTGCCTGAAGCACACTGGCCATCCTCTGGAAACACTCATTACTGCAGTGCTGCACCTCCGGAGTGCCTGCGCTGCTCTGCGGCACAACCGTTTGCAGCACTGAGTGGCAGCCCCTGTGTAATGCTGCCACGGGGCAGTACAGTGTGTACTTAGACCTTTCTGAGTGGCGTAATGGTTTCGATTTTTAGTTAACTATCAGACAAAAACATAATTCCTTGACTCTACAGTTTTCAGATGGACTTTTGGGTGTGCTGTGGAACTCTGCCCTTGTGGCATAGCTGTTGCCATCAGGAACTCAAAGTGGCCATGATTACCCGCAGGGGACCCTCACAAAACTGGGCAGACTAACATGACGGCTATCTATGTTATTTGTTATTTATTCTCCAGATCAACTGGACTTAAAAAAAATTTAGGTGCTCTTTTATAGCCTTTAAGATACAGCTTTTTAGATAAGTTCTTTGTTGGTCTTTTATGGGTTCTTTTATAGCCTTTAAGTTACAGGTTTCTAGATAATTTCTTCTAAAAATGTGTTTTTTCTTATTAACAAATATATTGTAAAAACAGTGGTCATGCTGTCTCCTATGGTCTAGTTTGCACCTCACCTTCCCCACACCTTTCCTGGGGATTCTGTATTCATCCTCTCACCTGGCAGGGAAGAAATGTAGAGTAAGGCAGATGGAGTAGCCTCCTGAGAAGAGACTCCGACAGGATATTCCGTCCAGTCGAATTTATTGCTGTGGATGCTGTGGTACTTGAGATAGCACTCAGGGCCTCATACCTGATCTCCCAACCTGTATCTCTTAAAAGCGCAGGCAGTACTCCCCGCATCACCAGTACTCCCTGCATCAGCAGCACAGGCCCAGTTGCTATGAGTGTGTTTGTCTAATTGTGCTTAAATTTGGATTATGAGATATTTTAGAGGAAATAAAAATCTCTTCTACAAAAGAAAAGAAGGAGAGGAAAGAAAGAAAGAAAAAGAAACTGTCCTATGTTTAGGAATCGGAGTAAAAGGCTTGCACACCAAGGCCTCTGTTACATACCACACTCAGACATAGATTGAAGAAGTTGAACTGCTTCCTGGAGAAGCCATACAAGCCTGCTCTGCCATTAAGGAGAAACCCCACTGCTCCCGGTTACTAGAGACAAGAAAGCCAAAGCCCTCAGGAGGGCTAGGACACTAAGCACAGCTCTTATAATCTCCGGACATGGAGAGCTTCTGAACATGAAATGCAGCCAATTAGCTTTTGTACTTTTTACTGGAACTAGCTACTCTAAAGACCCTGAGTATACTATTTCCCTGTCCCCTAGTGGGCAGACCCCCAAGCCCAAGGCCAGTTGTCTGCCTTTTACCTGTAACATGCCTCTTTTGGTGTCCTTGGTTTCCAGCCACCCTGCCACAGGTCTGTACCTCATCCTGCTGACTGCCAAACATCTCAGAAAGAATTTTCCAGAGGGTGTGCTTGAGAACCCTTCTCTCTTCTGAAGGTGACCAGCAGAACTGCTAGGGGTGTGTGGGATGCCATTGCAAGAGACTAGGGGCCAGGAGGTAGCCTTCTTTTCCTCATCCCTGTAGCAGAAAGGGGAGATAGTGGCTAGAGATTACCATGCTGCCAGCCAAATGTCTCCTCCGTCTGGACACTGAAAGCACAGCACGAAGAATTCCAAGCCTCTGCTGCCCCCTGTGCTCACAGCAGGCATTGCTGCCTGTTGATGGGATGAGGAGGCCAGGCCTGGAACTACAGGCCAGCTCTGCATATGCCTTTGTCTCTTTTGTGGGTGGTGTAACCCACACTTGAGGCTGAGGGAGTAGTTAGATCTTTGATTTGGACTGCTGCAGACCTCCAAGCTGTTCTCATTTTCTCATCGCCTGCCTTTTCCAGTTCTTCTGACCAAAACGCAGTCTGAGCCTTCTCTGAGCTGTCAAGGTACGGTGTGAGCCCACAGGCTGTACTCTGCATGGCTCCAGATGGGAGGGTGCACAGAGGTGATATGTCTGTCAGAACTCAAAGGAACTCAGTTTGGCTGAGGCGTTTGGAGAAGGGAGGGGGCTTGCTGGGTTGATTTGAGGTTATGATCCTGTTTTTTTTTTTTTTTTTTTTTTTTTTTTTTTAGAACTACGTTTTGTGTGAATTTCCTGTGTGACTTTAATCCATAGAAATCACTGAGACTGTTGAAGAGAAAAATTCGATAGTTCAGACTTTCAAGTGAAAGTGACATGTACAGAAATAACATCAGTTCCTGTTGCCTTGACTTGCTTTTTTATTCTCACTTTTGTGCTTCCTGCCTAGATCTGTCCTAGGTGCTATACAGTTGCCACCAGATTGGGGTTGAAGCTGACCCCCATGTATCATAGAAATATGGGCATGCAAAGGGTTAGTTAAAATTTAGAAAGTCATATATACATGTACATATACATATACATATACATATTTTTCTGCATACACTTTTACAATTTTGTATAAGCATAAACATATAAATATATACACATGTGAATTGTGATTTTAATGAGACTTTTTGACTTTCTACATACTCTTATAAGCATACACACATACTAAAATGCTAATATCCCTATGGGTTTTTATTTTTGACAGAAAGTTTGTAATTCTGGCTAAAGTGATAGCAGATTTGTTTTGTCTTTTAAATTAATGAGAGAATATGTAGAATTTGCATGCCTCCCATTCTGCTATGAATTGCCTGAGTGTTGGGGCTTATTGGCCCCATTTACCAGCTCATAGCCAACCTGCCTCATCAACAGAATTTCTGACACAAGCATTTTCCCTTAAGGAACACTATTGTCCTGAACAGGACATGAACACACATGAGCACTGTAGCCATCCTGGGAGATTCTGCTTGGGAATCTGGGCAGCCTGGGGCCAGGAAGAAGCACATTTACTGCCACTTTCGTTACTCACATGTTTAGAGTCGAATGACGGTGACTGCATCTTAGAGATCAGCTATGATGAGAATGCCCACTTGGACCATGTGGGAAGTCCCTCCTGTTCTCTTTCAGGAACTTGTTCTGTCCATGGAGCTGCTCAGTTTCCATTTTTCCATCTAGACCAACAGCTGCTCTGGACTTTCACCTTCTTCATCTCTGGTGCCACCCAACTTACCTTCATCTCCATTATTTTAATATATCCAAATAGGAAGTTCTGTACTAAGGAGCAAATGTGAGCCTTGAAAATAAGTGTTATGCTCACATGCATGATCATTCATCTTAAAGAAAGTGCTCTCCAGGGAAATCCATGTGCCTACAGCTTACGGCCCTGGTAGGACAGCCTCGCTAGCTATCTATGGAGACTTAGCCTGATGCCAGTGAGAGATCTCTTGTGCTTTGTTCGCCCCTTTCTACAGTGTTTACCTAATATCAGGAACCTCTTATGTCTCTGAACAATCCATAGGCAAAGCCCTTAAAGATATATTATCAGCTTGAGGCCTAGATTGGGGCCGTGAAATCTGAGGCCCCACTACACCATACAGTTGTTAGACAGTAGCAGGAGAAGCTGCCTCTCCAAAGAGTATGGTTCTGGAACCAGGGTCATCAGAAGTCTTCTTTATGAGGTGGCCTCAGTCTCTTGACCAGTCACTTTCTACTCAGGGTGAGAAACAAAAGATTCAGCTTGCTTTCAGTCCATGACTTTCATGGGTACTGTGGTATTACCTGTGTGAGAGCAACATATTTTCTTTCTTGTTAATCTATGGGTTTCTGTGGTTGTTTCCAGCTTGAATATATCCTTGTCATATACCGTTCAATTGCAAAACTAACATAAACTAGAAATAGATACATTCATGCATCCAAAGTTTGGATCTGATATTATTTTGTTGTGGAAGTTTTTTTTTTTTCTCTTAGTTCTACACCAAAGAAGTGGTTTGATGGGACTAACTTATAATTATGTGTGTGCATGTTTATCTGTACAGCTGCATCTTGGAAGAAAGTCCTTCAGTTTGGTTGCTGTGTGAATCAGAGCCCACTAATCTCCTTAGCTAAGCCTCTTGCATGTCATTAAGTACCCTGGCCTGTCCAAACAGGACAAAAGCTTTGCTTCCTGCAGGACAGTTTAAGAATCACTCAGCTCAGTTTTGGCTTTGTTGAGTAGACAGTGCGTTCCATACATATTTTGAAATGCATTGACTTTTATGTTTTTCTTTAACTTAGATATGAAAGCACACATCGTTAGGCCAAAACATTCATGGAAGTTTGCTGGATTTGGGCACTCATGGCAGTTTGTCAAATTCCACAAGGAAATATCTCCACTAGTGGTCTAGAGGCCTGGCTGTCCTACAGTTTGATCTGGGAAAATTCATCTTCCTACCCTGTCTTGGTTTTGTTCTGTTTTTCTTGACTCTGTCATATCTTTATGTGTTGGGAGAGAAGGGCAGGGTGAGTGAAAGCCCAGAATAGGCAATTGGGAGAATATAATCTGAGGAAATCCAAGTTCTGAGACTGCAGTGAAGACAACTGCGTAGCTAAGGGCACTTACTTCTCTTCCAGAGGTCCCGGGTTAGGCTTCTAGAACATATAAGCTGCCCCCAAACATCTGTAACTCCAGTTGTAGGGGATTGGATGTTCTCTTTGGGCCTCTGTGGATACTAGGCATGTGCATAGTACACAGCCATGTATTATGGGGAAAAAGTCATGCACATCAAACAAAATAATCAGATTTTTAAATATAGAAGAAAGAAAAAAGAATGATGACCAGAACCCCTGAAGCTCTGGCTCAAACAGTAACCAAGTCTCTTTCACTGTTCTTCCATGTTTCTAGGAAAGGACAGGGGTTTCATGGTGTAATTACATTTTTACCTTACTTATGCTCCTGAGGCAGACTGGGTTTGCACAGTTGTCACATCCTTGGAGCAATGCTGTTTGCCTGGGCAGCAGCAGGCATCTGCTGCATTTAGAACTTTAAATGTTGAAGCACTCCAATGGAGAGGTATTGCCAGCCTCAGGTGAACTCTGCCTTTGCAGCCTAGGTACCAAAGCAAGTGTCAGCATCTGTCACATTCATATTGACTGTAGTGAAATGATGATATTTTAATGATTTTTTTCACTAGATAAAATTACAGTTGAGGTTAACTTCTCCTATCTTTGATGCTGCTCTTGGAAAATGTAAAACGACAGTTTTTTTTTTTTTTTTTTTTTTTTTCACTAGGCCGGCCATTGATTAAGTTTTTAAGATCTTCCACAAGGACAAAGCCGCTTTAGCACTAAAGACCCATATAAGAACTTCATGTGATGTCCTGTGCACCGGTGGGCTTTGAGGTAGCACAGAAGGCTTGGAAGGAAATTGTGACAATTTTCTTCTTAGAACTAACAGATTAAAGGATTCAGTTAAGGTTTTAACGAATGAAGTACTTAATCTCATGTTTCAAATGTTGAAAAATAACAGTACTACCTTTTTTTTTCTTCTTCTTCCAGAAATGCTCAGGAAATCATCACTTGGCAATGATGAGACAGATAAAGAGAAGAAAACATTTCTTGGATTTTTCAAAGTTAGTAAAAGGAGCAACAGTAAGGTAAGTCGCATGCGAGCGACTCTGGGATTTAAAGGATTTTCTCACAGGATTCCCACTGCACCTGCCTTGGGATTTCAAAAATTAATTCTATTTAGTGATACTGATTCTTCACTAGAGGCTTAAGGCAGTGATTTAAGGGGAAAGTGTTTACTCACTGGTAGAAAGCCTCTGGACTCCTCAGCCATATCCTGCTGAATGCTCACATGATTATGTCATTCTGCGAAACTCAGCACAGCTCTTAGGAGTGTGAGTGAGTGAATCTCGTACTAAGTTTAAATATCATGGTCAGCACCCATGGAGATGATTGCAGATTTCCAGCTTAAGGTAGGAAGTCTTAAGGGGTTGCAGTCAAGCGCTTATGTATCTGTTCAGGAACTACCCCATTTCCTGTAGTTTTTAAATGTTTGTTTTGGGTTTTGTTTTTTACCTTTTCAACAGGACTGAAACCACAGAACATTATACTTGTTTTTTATCTTGTTATACTTTGCTCAATAAAGTCTTTCTATTTATAATAAAATACAATATTGTATAATGATTTAAAGTCATACTGCCAAGAGTTAAAATGAAGAGCTTTGTTTTTCTACTCAATTTAAAGAGCCTCAAAATCATAAATACCTTTTGAGTTATCTGGCAAAAAACACAATAACACTATTGTATTCTTTTAATAAGTGTAGTGTCTGTTCCTTGCTAATAAATATGGCTCAGAAATACAGAGTTGAGCCTAAAGTAATGGCTCAGTGAGTAAGAGGAGTGTTTCCTTTGTAAGCATAAGAATGAGTTTCTATTCCCAGCTCCTTGGAGAAAGCCAGACACTTGTGTGTGTGGCACACATATACCACACATACCTTGTTTGTACAAAGACTAATATAAATAGTTGACATCAATGCCACTCTCTGAGATGGGACAGGCTCTCCATCTCTGAGGAGGAAGTGTGTCAGCTCAGCTTCATAGACTTGCCTCTGTCCTAGACAGACAGCGACCGATCTGGTCTTTTCTTCAGAACTTGCAGTCTTAGTCTGGTGATTTACCCTGTGCTTGCTGGTGGTGGAACGAAAGCCTAGGGTGCTTTGCCGGGTGTCCTTGAACTATGCCAAGCTCCACCCAGCTGTGGTGGCAACCAGCACCTTCTACTAGACTGCAGCATGAACTTCCTGACACCGAACAGCAAAACTCTCTTATCTTTGGAGCTTTCACGGCCTGTTCTTCCTTCTTCCTGAAACCTTGAAATGCTTTTCTTATTCTGCTTTGTAAAGGATGAGGTATATAATTATATATTTTGGGCTCTTCATCCTGTTTTTCCGTGTTCTTTGAAAATTTGTGCTCAGTGTATGTCTCATTAGTGAGATCTTTTTATTCTTAAGTAGCTCACCCCCCTCCTGTTCTTCCCTTTCCTTTCCTGGCCTCTTCCTTTCATGTCAAGAATAAATGAAATTAAGGAATCAGAATTCTTCAGGGCTCTTAATTGTGTTTTTGTTCCTGGTATTGTTTAGATGAACTTACCGGGACTGTGTTTTCCGCAGTTCCCTTGGTTACCAGTTCATAATAAAACCCTAATTCCCTATCCCTCACCTTAGATCTAGCTGATTCTGCAACTCCCTCGCTAATAGGCAATCCCCAGCAGATGAAGCAAAATATAAAGGTAGGAAAATATTTGGTTTAGCTAGTAAGTCAAACTGTGAAAGCTTCGGGTTTAGAGACCCTTTAGCTTCATTTTAATTGTTTTATTTATTTACATTCTAAATGTTGGCCCCCTTCTTAGTCCTTCCTCAAAGAGTTCTTTACCCCATCCCCCATCTCCTGTGGCTCTGAGAGGGTGCTCCCCCACCAACTCCACCCTCATCCCCTTCACATCTCCCTTCCCTGGGGCATCAAGTCTCTACAGACATAGGCACATCCTCTTCCACTGAGGCCAGACAAGGCAATCTTGTGCTATATATGTGCTAGAGGCCATGGATCAGCCCATGTAGGCTCTTTGGTTTGTGGCTTATTCTCTGGCAGCTCCCAAGGGTCCATGATAGTTGATACTTGATACAATTAGTCTTCCTATAGAGTTGCCATCCCCTTCAGTTTCTTCAGTCCTTCCCCAAACCCTTCCATAGAGGTTCCTGTCCTTAGTTCAGTAGTTGGCTGTAAGTATCTGTATGTGTCTCAGTTATCTGCTGGTCGAGCCTCTTGAGGATAGCCATGCTAGGCTCCTCCTGTCTGCAAGCACAACACAGCATTAATAATAGTGTAAGGGTTGGGTGGCCACCCATGGGATGAATCCCAAGTTGGGCTAATCACTGTATGGCCTTTTCTTTAATCTCTGCTCCATTTTTGTCCCTGCATTTCTTTAGACAGGAACAATTCTGGGTCAAAAATTTTGAATGTGGGTTGGTGTTCCTTTCTCTCCACTGTGTATTTACTGGAAGTATGGAGATCCTGTAACTTTTGACAATGGGAAGGACAAACACCAGGAACCCAGGTCCTATCAGGGAAAGAGTTACTGGTGATGTACAGTCTGCCCTGTTCATTATAATATCTCCTTATGCAATAGCTTGTCTTTTCTGCCTTGGACTGTTAGGGTCATTTATCACTTCTTATGTACCTCATCCTTCATTTATTACTGCTTTATATAAATATATTTCTGCTCTAGACATTATTCACTTACTTACCCAGACTTGTCTCTGCTAGTTGATGCGCTCTCTCTCTCTCTCTCTCTCTCTCTCTCTCTCTCTCTCTCTCTCTGTGTGTGTGTGTGTGTGTGTGTGTGTGTGTGTGTGTGTGATACATATACTTCCTAGCTCTTTACCTCTATCCTTGCTATAATTAGAGACTTTTGCAAGCTAAGTGCATCCTTACCCAGTGTCTCTAGAAACCTGAGAGAGAAGATCATCATTGTACATCAGCATGGTGAGCAGCTCATGTCTGTGTGATTTAGTCAGTTATAGTACTAGTAAATGCTAGAATGAAGACCTGCCCAAGTCCTTGATGTAACTCCTCTATCCCGAATTGTACAGGGCTTAGCAAAGTGTGACTTTCATTTTTTTTATCTATAAAAAGCACTTTGAGTAAGAAACTTTAAAATGATTCTTAAAATCCTGTGATGTGAGGACAGACAGACTAGCTGATACCTCAGTGCAGCCTATAATCTGAGGTTGGGGACTTAGGAAAGCATTCAAACTAAAGTTATATTCTGGTATGTTACCTTTAAGGAAGAATATGCATAGGTGTATATAGGTGACCAAATGTGTATGTCCATAAAATGTTAATAAAGTATATACCTTAAAGGGACATAATTTTGACTGAGGCAAGTAAGAATTGCCTTAATTGTTTAATATTTTAATTTTTAATGCATGCCAATTTTGTATCAAAACTAGTTGTTTTTATAACATGCCTAAATGCCAACCTAAGATCTAATTGAAAGTTTTAATCCTTGAGTTAAGTCCCTAGATTCTCACTAGGAGGCTAGGGAATTTAATTTTCCAATTAGCTCTCCCTACCTGATTGTGCAGCTGATGATTTATTATTGTTTGCCTCTTGTGGATAGAAAGGAAATCAGCCGTTTGGTAAATGGTTTCTGTGTATACTCAATCCATTAACTATGGAGAGATTAAAACTTTACGATCTTTAAGACCTAGTTAATTAGTTGATTTGCTATTCTAACTTTGCCAGTTTACAGCCTCTACTATTTCTAAGTTGAATAGGTTTTTTAAAAAGAAATGCTTTGTGAAAAAAACGGAAGAAGAGGAAGAAACAAGTTTCTTCCCATGGTTGATTTTGGAGTGAAAGAGTGCTTTGGTTAGGAGCTGTCTCAGAGCAGTCCGTAAGGTGGGGCGTAGGCATGGACTTTGCACCCTCGGTTGCCTTCAAGGTTGGCTGTGCTAGTTTTTTGTTTGTTTCGTTTTGTTTGTTTGCTTTGATTTTTGCCTTTGTAGCTGCTAAAGATGTCTGCTCTTGTTGTTTATTTTCCCCTGGAGTTGATGGTGGGGTGCATGTCTGTGTTCTAGGCTGAGCATCTTGGGCTGTCGGGTGCAGATAGTGATGAGGACCCCTCGAAATCAGCGTCTGAAGGGAACTTGAACGTGAGTACTTGATCCAGTAGGTGCTTCTGCTAGCCAGACAGTACTTCTCATTGCAGATGACCAAACTGAAGATTAGCTTCAGTCCGCTTCATTGCTTCCTTTCTGTTTGCTGAATGTGGTTGTACCTACTTTTTGGACAGTGTTCAATATTTCAGCTTCTACTCTTCTCTATTCCACTAAGCAAGAGAAGGAGAATCCTGCAATAGATTAGGTAGATTTACATACACTTTCTGAAACTTTCCCTACACACTACCAGGAGTAGGCTAATAGTGGCCACTGGCCACTGGGATTTATTAAACTCCGTAACTACACTTTGTCCACAGAACCCAGAAAGTAATCTCTTAAGTTTCTATTTTTTCCAATTTTCAAAATGGGCATCCAGAACATTTCCTTGTCACGGCAAATATCCAAAACAGTATAAATCATCTCATCATATAAGTATTTTAAATATTTTTAGTAAGAGCCCGATATTTACCACTAAGATTTATCTAAACAGGGTGTAAGGAGATGGCTCAGTGCCTGGCATACACACGTAAAGACAGGAATGGCCACTCTGCCTCCCATGTCCTGGGATTATGGAGGTGCACCACCATCATCTGGCTAGGTTAAGTTTTTATGACAATTTTAAGATAATATAAAGATATGAAAGTTGTGGCTATGGAATCATTAAACCCGAGGAGTAAATTTTTCTTGCAGACATTTCTTGATAAAATGAAAGATGAGTTGTCTTTTGCCTATTCCACAGATCCAGACAAGACTCAGTATTAATTCAGTATATCTTCCCACTGGCACTGATATACACTGAGGAACATGATCTATGAATTGTCTGTAAGGGTAGAGCAAAACCACGTCACCACCACTCACGTCTTTGATGTCTTTCCACACAACACACCCGAAAGCAGTGACCTCTGATCAAAAATTATCTTCCAAAATTTGTTCATGGCCAAAACTTGAGAGCCATTAGATTTGTATCCACACTGGAGCAGTGATTTCGAGAGGTTTAAAGGAAGAACACGCTGTGTTACCATTTGTCAAAGGCTCATCACACTCACTGTTCTTTTGCCAATGGGTGATGTCTACGCTTTATGTTTGTGAGACTCGAGGTTTTTGTAATAGTCTTACTTTCTACTAGGTTCTGCAAGCAAATGCTTAATGATTTGTTAATGATTTGCGTTTTCATAGAGTGTAAGTCTATTTTTTTTTGGTCAAGAATGTGGAATTTTATTTGAGAACAATCTTAGACTTGTTTTTTGTCAAGGTCTGGGGGTTAATGAAAGTCAGCTCATTCAGACTGAGGAAAATGCCTGTCGTCGAAGTTAATTGGTACAGCGAGTCCTTATTGTTGGCCTAAGAAAAAGTCAAATTTACCTTACTTAAAAAGTCCAATTACGTCTCAAAGTTCAAGGAAATAAAAAAATACCTGCCCCCGGTAATTATGCACTTCTGCCTCTGAGCACAGCTGTGCTGAGATGTACTGATCTTCTGTGTGCACTTGAAAACACAAGTTAATGCTCTGACCTCATGAGCTTCCTTCTCTTGATGTCCTTATTTTAATGCCCTGTGGAAGCCAGACTTCTACCTTCATTGTAGCCACCTCTTTTTGTCCAGAAAGAATGTTTGCAATTTTGAGGATTTAATGCAATTCCAGAAGCTCCATTGAGCCCAGGGGGCGAATGCTTGCTCTTGTCTTTCCCATACAAATCACATCAGACTGAATAGAATTAGGTAACGATTTTAAGGAAACCTCTTCTGTTGTAGTCTTAAGTAAGTTCCAACATGAACTAATTGCATCAGCTGGGCATTGTGTTCGTCTTGCTATTAAACATACTTAAATCAACAGAAGATGCTTTTTGATGGCCATAAACGTATTACTCTTTCAGGCTTGTCTTTCATCAACCTGTTTTATCCAAGAGATGTTGAGAAATGCCTTCTAATATTTCACACATGCAGTAAACAAACATCTTATGTTTGAGTAGGGAACCTGTTATATTTAAGGGCTTGGCATCTCACATATTTAAGGCTATTATATAATGAGGTAGTAACGCTTCCTACACTAATGAATGGTAGTTTAATTTTGTAGTAAGCATTGCTAATTTGTGTGAGCTATTTTGATGTACATGGGAACATAAAAATATAGATGTGCATGGCTGGTTGGTTGAATAAGTACAAAGACAAGTGAATGGATGGATGGATGGATAGATGAATGGATGAATAGTGGATTGAAATATGGGTGAATTGTGGATGAGAGAACCCAGGTATAAACTTCAGAGAAAATATCCAAAACATTTCTGAGAAAATTTAAGATCTGGCAAATATATGTAACCACAGAACTGTTTATTAAAAAAGAGGGCACACTCTTGGACAGGTAATTCAGTTCCATTGTTTCAGTTAGGTTTTGTTCTGGAACCAGTTAAGTTAATTATAAATAAAAATTTAGTTGGAAAAAAATAAAACAAACAAGAAGATCCAAGAAAATCTGAAAAGCCTGGGAAATGGAAAGTCGTACTGGTCTTTTCAAGTAAGTTTTGCACTGTGAGGAGAATTCTGGCAGGTAGCAGCAATGCAGTGGGAAAACATGGAGCTGATTGTACAGAAAATATAGAATACAGTACAGTCAACTCAACAGCAAGGGCAGTGAACATCAATTAGTGGGGCTGGGAGTGACCATGAAGAAGTGTGCATGTTTCACAGCAACTGCCAGAACAAATACAAATGTCAGAAGTCTACATGTTTACATGTTCACATTGAAATCTGGCATGTAACCAGCAAAAAAAAAAAAAAAAAAAAAGCACCACTACCACCAAAAACAAAACAAAACCAAAAACATGTGTGAATAATTTTCTGACTGGGCCTCAAGCTCAAGTTGTGCTAATGAGAACATTAATAAATTTGACTGTGGGGGGCAAATCTTGAATGACAGCATGAAGAATAAAGGCATAAAAAATACATTCCAGGGAAAGAGGAGGGACAGCGAGAGTCCATATGAAAGTGAGAGTGGTGTAAAAGCTATAAAACTCCGAATATCTGTGGAAGAAGGCCAGGGAGAAGGCATCTTTAATTTCTCTGTAAATGGGAGTGCATAGACGGGGCAGAGAGAAAACTGATATACATGGTATGTAAATTGTTGAAAATAGTTTAAACTTAGTCATGAAAATGACTATTTACACTTTTATTACCTATAAGATAAAAAATTTTAGAAGTTTTCCCATCACCTCTGCTGGCTAATCTGTGGGGACTTACAAATGTGTCACTGAAGAGAATGTAAAATGCTATAGTGTTTAAAGTGGAGAACTTGGTGGTTTCTAGCCAGACTAGAAGTAGATTTATTCAAATCCTACAAATAGAAATCTATCATCGATCATAAGCTTCTTTGCCAGAGGTCGTGGTGAAGGAGGAGACCATTTTTCTGGCATTATTTGTAATAGCAAGAGCTAAACAACACCCAGGGGCCATTCAGTGGGAGACAGAGAGGTTAAACAACCATGATTCAGTATGACTGAGGACTGCAGAATTGTGAAGGAAGGGAACGATGATGATTACCTATGGATGTGGAATGTTCTCTGGGACATGTGCTTTCTATTAGAAAAAAAAAATCATGTAAAATAATGTAATGTAAAAAGTAATAGTGTAAAACAAAGTCTATAAATAAACCTTTTTATATGCGAGGTTAGCCATTGATTTTGGAAACAATGGAAGCCCTAGGACTGAGTAGCATCTAATGAAATGTCTGCTACCCAAGCCCTGCCTGACCTCCTTGGTTAGCCTAGTTGTATGGTCTCTGTTACTCCTCCTAGCATATACAGAAAAACCCTACTTCAGAGGTGGGTGATTGATTGAATCTGTTGGACGTGTTGAATGCCTTTGTGTTTTTGATATGACCTCTCCCTTTCCGAATGTATAGGTGACAAAGCATCCCTTATGCATTCCCTGTGTGGGGCTGTGTATTGCTTTACAAGCTCTGTGTTAATGGCTATGTGAGCCATAGTGCTCCTCTCCCATTGCGCTGCTCTGAGCCTTCGCAGGGTTCACTTAGCAGCACCATCCACAGGAAGCCCTCTGAAATGGCAGACACAATCCAGTGGGGCCTTACCAGAGAGGTTGCAGATATTGTTGGTTGCTGTTTCTTGAGAATCTTTAAGTAATTTATTATGTCTATGAAGCAAACAAACACACAGCTAGTGCCAACGTAGACGATCTACATAGCCCACTTCTCAGGAAAATTTGGGTTCTCTAAATTGAAGTTTACATGTTTCAAGACTTAGATTCCTTTGTCGTTTGTATCTCATACGATATACTTAGCAACTTTCGAATCACTCCAAATATATTTCTTGAAGTCCCACACTTTCCAGGGAGCTCCTCTTCCTGTGCCCACGGAGGGAAATGTACTTCAGTCACAGGCTGTGTCTAGAATTATCCATGAGAGATAATCTACCTTTAACAGTCTCCATTGTTTAGTTAAGAACAGTTTCTATAAATGCCCCAATCGAAAATTCATTAACAAAATCCTCATTGATGCTACCATGAAGCCAAGGGCCTTTTGATGGATGCGTTAAAGAATCGATGATCAAAACATAAACATCATTAAAATTAGAGACAGTTTATTCTCTTGCTTTTTTCAGTTCATGGGAGAAACTGATAGCATGGCATTGTCTCCCCTGTGAGGGCAGAGCCTCCTGCGGTGTTTGTAGTGCGTTCCATATGTAATGCTTGCTGGAGTCTCCACCCTTAGGCCCTGGTTTTGTTGATGCCAGACATTTATGACTCCAGAAAATATCAAGGAAGTCCATAAATACAAAACAACTGAGAAACAGTTGCTTCCATGAACACAGGACAACTTACGAACGGTTATTAGAAGTACCATCTTAAACAATTATGTCATATTTCCCATGCATTCCAGCCCGGCTTCCTTCCCAGCCTCCACTGGTCTTTGGGCAAGACAATGAACGCCCAGAGGTTGCCAGACACATGTGTGTGGAGCTGAGTCCACCACATGGTGTCAGTGTTCCCACAAGTACAAGGAATCAGGCGTGTCCTAGCCTGGAAAAGCTCAAGAAGGCTGTTTCTGGAACATTCGCAAATTGCTAATAAGAAAATATACCCCGAGGCTGAGCCATGTGCTTGTAGGGTAGAACTAACTTTTGTTAGAAATCAATTTTGTATAGACTGTATCTTTAGATTATTTATCCAGAATTATAAAAGTGAAGAGCAGATGGGAATTTAGGAATACGTTTTTATTTAACCTTTGAGAATCTTATGCAGCATATTCTATCGTATGTGCTCCACTCTCCTGCGCTGACTCCAAGACCACAATGCCATCTATCGCTGAACTTAATCCCCTCTCAGTACTCAGGACCCACTGAGCCCAATCTGTGCCTCTAGTATATGGCTGAGCAGACTGAGAATTCCATCAAATGTGTCCAGTGTCCACAGTGTCTTGTCACTCCTAGCCTTCCTCAGCAGTACAGTTGCTTTGATACACACACAGAGTGGCAGGTTTGATTTCTTCCCCCTTCGTTGAACATTGTATGCTTGAAGCTCTGCCCTGCTTCTCACAGCAGGGATAAGGGATGTGCTTCCATAAAAGGAAGCCGGGTTCCATCTGCAGTGCAGGCAGGGAATGGCTCTGGGTTGTGTCTGTTGGAAGTTGGATTCTGACTTAAACCCAGTTCTCAGACTTCATAGAGATTTCTTTCCCTTGGTTGGGTGGATGCGAAATCAGGACCACCCAGAGTCTTTAGGAGCATAAGTGATGGGGGGGGGGGGAAATGCAGGCTGTCAGCCATTTCTTGATGAAGTTCTGTATCTCTCACTTCACGCAGGACACCATTGTCTCCAAAACTGACCTCCTTTGGAAGTTTTTTTGTTTGTTTTGTCTTTTAATGGAGCTAGCAGAAGAATTAGTGAATTCGTGCATCTGGGAATTTTATGGCTTTCAGCAGACTATGTTACTACATTGATTCCCAGAAGGGCGTGACCCTGCCAGAAACAAATACCAGTTCCCCGTGCAGCTGCTCAGCTTTGCATTTCTTTTCCCATGGTTCGCTTGTGAAGCACTTACACATTAGAGAGGCATATCACAGTTGAGAGAAATTATCAAATATTTTTTTTCTCTGCGTACTTGTGAAAAGTAGCAATAAAAATGTTCACATTAGGCTCATGAGATGACTCAGCATGTAACAGCACTTATTGTATGAGGACCTGGGTTCGATTCCTGGGACCCAGATAGCAAGAGAGAAGTGACCACGCAAGTTGTCCTCTGTCTAACCTCCATGTGTGTGCCCCCCATGAAATCAGCAAATTGGAAAATTATGTTAGAAATAAAGTAATCATTGTATGCCCCTCCTAGGGCCAATGTGGAAGCTGCTACAGAGACATTCATATTAAAGCTCCAGTGAATTCTCCTCCCAAAGGGTTCACAGTGAGTGAGAGCTCAAATTAGTGCCCCTTATCCAAAATACTTGGCACAAGAAATATCTGTAGTACATGTGTTTGGTTTTCTAGCAGATAGTTTAAACAAATTCAGAAGTTCAAACTCTGAAAGGCTTCACAGTGAGAAACATGTGAGCCCCCAAAACATCTGGAATGTCGGCGTTTGTTAGATTTCTAATTGTCCAGTTAGAGATGTGCTTATCAGCATGTGTTACTGAATCAACATATCTTAAGACAGGGAGGCTAGGAAAGTGGCTCAGAAGGCAAAGTATTTGCCACACAAGCATGAAGAACTGGGGCCAGCACCCACATTTAAAAAAGAAAATATAGCAATGTGTGCCTGTCATCCCAACACTGGGAGGCAGAAACAGGGGGATCCCAGGGACTCAATGGCAGCCAGGTTCACTGAGAGACTAAGTCTAAAAAATAAGGTGGGGAGCAGTAGAGCTCTGACATTCATGTGTGGTCTCTGCACGCACACCCACACATGTGCACATGTATGTTAAAGTTAAAAAGGCAAGTAAGACAGTCTGGGGTGTAGCTCAATGACAGTGTCAGCCTGTCTTGTTCTGTATGTGATCCTGGGTTCCATCTCTGTAAATACTCTCTGTCTCTGCCTGTCTGCCTGCCTGCCTGTCTGTCTGTCTGTCTCTCTTCCTTCCTTCTCACCCCTTTCCACCTTTCCTCCTTCCCTCCCATATAAAAAGTAGAAAGCTTTATCTTAGGTCACATTTTAAAGGTTTCAATTCATAATTGATTAGCCTGTTGCTTTTGGGCTTCTGTATGGTAGCTGCTCATTGGGAAAATGTGTCAGAGACTACTTATCTCTTGGTGGTCAGGAATCCGAAGAAAGAAGAGGATGAGATTCAAATACACCTATCAAGGTTATTCCTCTAGTGATCTAAATTGTCTTCACTAAGCCCCACCTTGATGCCACCACCTCCTACTAAGAACTAAGCCACAGGCTTTCAGATGCTACTCTACCCCCAACAATGACAGATGCTTAGCTTGTAATACATAACAGAGCCTGAAAAAGTGATTCACCATAGTTAACTCTGAGTGAAAAAGAAAAGCATAGAATTTTAGCTTCTTCTTAAAACAATATTTATAGGGATGTTGGGAGTAGAAAATGTCCCTTTAAAACACTAATTTTCCCTCTGTTCCCTTAAAGAATGATCTGCTACTTCTCACATCCTTAGTTTTCCCTTGGCCTTCTCCCTATTCTTATAAAGCTTGGCTCTTGGCTGCATGTTCATTGGTTGAAGTTGCTTCAGATATCAGGAAGGGGTGACTTGCAGGGCCCTGGACCTATGGTCACTTCCATCCAGGAAATGGTAGCTCTGTATTAGCTATGCCTAAACAGAAACCTAGGCTTCTCTTTGCCTCCCTTGGCTACTCTTCCACCCCAACCCATCATCAGGACATCTGCTTCCTGCAGGGAGCACCCAGAACCTCACATTGTGGCACAACCCTGTGGCCCATCATCCTGCCAGGGCTGATTCTCCCACCTTGCTGCACAATCAGTGCAACCACCTCCTAACCTTGGGTTTGTGGTCCTGATGCAGCTCCTCTACAACTAGAGAGATGCTGTCTGCAGCCCCCTTGCCTCAAGTCCTGGCAGGTCTGGCTACCTGGGCAGAGTACCTCTTCCTCGGGCCTTCCCATTTTTCTAACCTCACCTCTTCTTACGGTGTTCCTGCAAACATCGGTGCACATTTGCTTGTGCCTTGATCTAGAGCTGTGTGGAGACAGGCTTCCTACACAATGGCTTTCCCTGAGGATCGCCTTTCAAATAATTGTAGAATCTTTGTTCTGCTCATTGCTCAGCACCTATCCTATCTCAGACCACTTGCTATCTTGTTTGAACCCTCTGGATTTATTTTCATTTTGCACCCTGAGAATAGTAGGCTCTGGGCCAGCTGTACTGTGCACAGGATTTTTCTTTCAATGAGTTATTTCTTCCTGAAGATGCCTGATGTTTGGTTGTATGCCTGCCAGCTCTCTTGTCTACTTTCTCCCTAGGCTGAGCAGCCAAGGCAGGTCAAGTAGGACAGTTTTGTGTTCCCTGGCAGTGTCTACCTCTAGCTTTTTTGCAGTCCTGGAGTGAGTTCATGAACTTGGATAGGGTATCTGAATTTATAGATGTCCACTCCTACAGCATCTTTCAAAGCTCCCAGAATTCTCTGCCGCTGCCTTTACCTTCTATTTTCTTCCCTATTTGTTCAGCTTTTGTTGTGACTTCCAGATTCAATCATATTTTATTGACCTATTTTTCTATCTTAAGTGAGTCCCATCTTGACCTTATATCTCCTATTGTGAGCAGTGGTTCCAAGCTGTGGATTCATGACTGAGGAGACTCAGAGGTCCTCAGCATCCTATTCCTGTGTGCAGGCTCCTGAGGGTCCTTCTGCACCTTAGAAATGCTCCTAGCTCCAGTTCATACTGCGGAGGATGAACGAAGCCCACACACCCACCACCCACAGCTCACAGGCTTAGTCCTTAGCCACATTTATATTGTGTCATTTCTGGTTAATCTGTGAGAATCACAGGAAATACAAATGTCGTTGCCCCTCTAAGCCTGGCATTCCTCATACTCCTCTCTCCTCTGAAGCTCCATTCCCCACCAGGCTAAGGAGACATTTGAAACACCCATTCTTTAACTAGTGTCTATAATCAGTACACGGTATTTTTTTTTTTTTTTATAGTTTAACAAGTGAGGACTCTTTTATTACTGACAAGTGGAAATGACATAACTTTATCTGTACAATATGATGCTCTTATACAAATAGACTTGTGATATAAGCTGAATCAAGGTGACATTTCTCTTTGTATCCCAGATGTTTTCTATAGTTAGAGCTTTTAAATTTTCCATCAGCACTTTTCAATCATATAGAACATTGTTAAATATAGTAAGTCAAGGTGTAATCACCATGATGTATAATATGTCAGCTTTTCTGGAGTGATGATATAATTTCTAATGTCTGGCCTTGATTCATGGTATAAGAACAGTTAATATTGGTAGGGCAAGAGATGAGGGAGGAGGGACAGAATAAGACCGTAAGGAAATAATAAAGAAACAGTGTGAAGAAGAGGAAAACCAGCCTACCACCGCAGTAAGCATCCACACAGGCCTGCCTCCCTGTTCCTTCCTCTCCCTGGCCTCTGACCTAGTCTCACTTCCCTAGGCATGCTGACAGAACCTTTGCTGATGCTGCGGGCTTGAGGCACTGGAACTGAGATGGAAGCCCATGCTACATGCTGGGGGTCCACTCCTTCATATGGACTGGGTCACTCAAGTGGGAGAGGAGGGAGGTCTGAACACAAAAGCTCGTCTTCTCTTGAATTCCCACTCTGAGTCTTCCCTGAGGGGAGCTCCAACTTAAAGCGACATCAAGATTTCCAGGTCAAGTGTAGAAAAGTTGAAAGAAAACGGAGACAAAGGGCTAAGAAGGAAAATTTCCAGTTCTTCAGCCATACTTTTTTGTGATTTGGAAGCCCACCCTTATGGGCTTAACACTGACCATGATGTACATGTGTGTGCACATATGTGAGCATGTACCTGGAATGTATGTATGTGTGGGAAGCGTAGTATTAATGGCTGCTATTGGAAACACACATCCAGAAATAGGCTGAATGTATGACCTAGCACTGCTCTATACTTGACCTCCACTGTGTGGTGAGAAAGATCAAAGAATTTTTTTTTATGTCACAGTCAGAATGACTGGCTTGTAGCTTGGCTAACTAGGGGTGCTTTCAGCTATGAGTGAAGCCATGCACCTGTAATTAGAGAGCAGAGTTCCTTTGAAGGGTGGCCTCCCATAAAGCTGTGTGATAGTTCCTGCCATGCCCCCTGCGGAGCTTTGCTGTCTCCCTTTGGGATGATAACTGGATTGAGATTTCAGAAAGGATATTTCACCAGGGATGACATTGAGAGTTGTGCTGAGATAATTTGGTAAATTTGGACAATAACTACTTCATGGATACTCTGGGGACATTCTTTTTCTGAAAGGAAGAAAGACCACAAAAAGTAAAAGGGTAAGAAAGGAACTGTTGAACTTCCTCACTTGAAAATGTAGTTACTTATCATTATTATCTATGTATTTCAACCTTTTGTCTAAGGATTTTAAGTAAAATTATACATTTGACCATAATTACTAAGTTACTGTATTGTCTAATATTTGTTTTCTTTTAGCATAATGGATTTCTGTCTTAGATGGACTAGACACATTTTGTATTTTTTTGTGAGTGTGTGTATGTTTGTATATGTTTGTGAGTATGTGTGTGTACCTGTGTATGTTTGTGTGTGTGTTTTAGTATGTGTGTATTATGTGTGTTTATATATGTATTTATGTGTGTGTCTGTGCATGTGAGTGATTATAGGTGTGTGTGTGTATGAGTGTGTGTGTATCTGTGTATGTTTTCTATGTGTATGCATATGTATGTGTTTATATGTGTATTTATATGTGTATTTATATGTGTATTTATATGTGTGTTTTTGTGTGTGTGTGTGAATGTGTGTGTTTTCTGTATATGTATATTTGTGTTTATGTGTGTGTTTATACATGTGTATTTATATGTGTGTGCATGTGTGTATTTGTATGTGTTTTGTGTGTACATGTGTGTTTGTGTGTGTTTATGTGTGCTTATTTGTGTGTGTACATGCACGTATTTGTGTATTTTGTATGTATGTGTATAAAGTATGTTTGTGTGTATAAGTGTACATGTGTGTGAGTTGTGAGGCTTCTTCCAGTCTCACTCTATTTAAAGTGATGTGAATCTTCTTTGTCATATACAGATGGAAAGGTATTGAATGCTGGCAGTTTCCTGACTGATGTAGGTTGTCCTTCATAGAAATCTTTATAAGTGGACCCAGAACAGAGGCCTCAAGTAAAATCTAAACAAGTCAAATAGGTGACTTAAGTAATAGTGAGAAGGTGGTGGTCTGCTTATTTTCCATTAAATCAGGTGTTGACACTATTTAGTACGTAATACTCCATAGATGTCTTCCTCTGAGTACTTATTTATAAACTTGGGGTGAGAAAGGACTATTCAGAAAAAAGCCATGAACTCCCAGAAACTATGAATACAATAATTTGTCACTATTATTAAACCTTTATCTTCTGTGTACTGTATATCTAATGACATTGCCAAACAGTGATACTGAATTCCTCTTTCCAGCCATCTTTCATGGGGTTGACTGTGCCAAAGTCCACCTCTGCTTTTTGTTGTTTAGATTATCTTCTGAGTTCAACAACCAATTGCAGCCTACTTTTTCTTGTAAACATTGGAGCCATTTGGTAGTACATAAATAAATGATTTTAATGTTAAAGGGCAAGCACCATTTACTATTATTTTTCTTATTACTATTATAGTTATTAATCCCAACAGCGTTAAACAGTGCAGTAGCTGAAAACTAGAGTAGAGACATTAATTACATGTAATAATGTATTCTAAGTACAGACAGTGAGAACTGATTTTGAATTTGTTAGTATTTGTATTCTAATGCAGATCACAGTGCTTCAGCAAAGCACACAGAAATGATTTATTAATTCTGAAACGTCTGTCACAGTTGGATAGCAGGTTTTAATGCAGAGATCTGGAATGAGGCTCCCTCCTTAAAAGGATAGAGCAGCATATTCAATTATTACCTTGTGTTCAGGGAAAACTGTGAGTACCCATTCTTCTCCAGGAACCACCATCTCTACCCATGGGGACTGATGTCAGGATAACCAGGCACCAGTGTGGCTGATGACCCCAGCTGTACTGCAGTGTTGAGAATCCAGATTCTCAAGAGGAAGAGGCTGACCCAGGACCGGCAGAGAATGAACATGTCAGAAGCAGAGGAGGAGAAAGACACATACTAATGCTTTTGTTGAATCATCAGGATACTGTTTTGGTTTTGTTTCTGTTTTTGCTTACCATTCCCCCAGGTCTAGTGCTTCCTTTAAAATATTCTCTTTCACTGAACACTGTAATGGCAACTGTGTTGCTTTCTTTCTGGAGCTCTTGAGCCTCTCTGCTTCATGGCCTCACTTGCTAGCTCCCACAAGGTCTATTCCATTGTGGTTCACAGTCACTGACCTGTTCTCTTCCTAGATCCAGTGGTCAACCTCAATCAATTTCCACTTAGGGAAGTATCTTAATACTCCATGGTGTCCTTGAGGAACAACCTTTACAGTGACCACCATAATAGAAAAAGATAGGCTGCTATCACAAGTCTGTTTCCAAAACCCACAGGCTGAGATCAGAGTCTGAGTGCCTAAGATGTTGCCCCAGTTAGATATGGAGGCAAGAGCCTCTTAGTAGACAAGCCAGTTCCAGGGTGACTCTGGTTTGAGTGTTTCTCTAGAGAAAACATGCATGGAAATACATGTCCATTTTATTGGACAGAGTTTAAGAACACAGCTTTTGTATAGCTACAAAAGAGCCTGAGAGATAATAGCGTTTGTCTTAGCACAGATGTTGGGAAAAGATAAAGGGAGAGGTGTTGGGTGTACAGCTGGCAGAACCACCATTACCTTTTTGTGAATTGAAGTTACCCAAGACAACTTCTAGAAATCTATCATGTGATGAAAGTGAGTTCTTGAAGAAGCCATGTATTTCTGTATGCCGTACAAGCTTGCCTGTGGGGCAATTTTATGGAAACATTTTTTTTCAATTGAGAATCTTTCCCCTCTGATGACTCTAGTTTATTAGTTGACACAAAACTGGCCAGCACAGCATTCATGTCCCCACAAAAATGTTTTAGTTATTCCAATGTACATACAATTGTTTTTGGAAGACCTCTTTTTCTTCCTGTTATTATGTGGTTCTTCACATTGTCTTTGTCTCCACCTCCTCCTCCCCCTCCTTCCTCTCCTCCCCCTCCTCCTTTCCTCCTCTTCCTCCTTCCCCTCCTCCTCCTCCTCCCCCCTCCTCTTCCTCCTCCTCCTTCTCCTCCTCTTCCTCCTCATTCTCCCCCTCCTCCTGCTTTTGCTGTGATGCTTTTGTCAACTTTTATTGTAAAACATTTTTTTTACCAAAGTTGAATGAATTGTTCAGAAGTAAGAAAAAAATGGTTCTCTGTCAGTAATTAAGATCTACTTTGCTTTTAGTGATTTTTTTTCCAACTTCCTGTTCAAAGAGAAGACCATTTTACTGTATAATCTGGAAAAAACTTGTATAGAACGTGCTGTCTCATAAGAAGAGGCTGTCTGATGTTTTTTCTGGAAGCTGTCTTGCAACAGGATGTTTTGCTGAAGCAAAGACCTGAGAGGGCATGTGGTGTTTAGAAAGACTATAAGTAGGAATCCACAGACAGTAAAAGGGGGCTCTCTTGCATTGCAATGCTGTGCAATGTTTTGCTGGTCTTCGCTGGTCTTTACTTCATAGAGAGAAATGCACTAAAGAACTTCTTACGGTATTTTGGCTGACCCTGGCAGCTTCTGCAGACTCTTGATCATTCTGTGAAGCCTTTTTCTGCTAGGGATCCATGTTTGCTGTTTGCTATCTGACTAGACTGCCGCTACTGATCTGTGTTTGGTGTTTGCTATTAGTCTAGACTGCTGGTATTCTGACAACAAAGACTGGAATTGCTTTAACGAACTAGTTTTACACAGGACCACATCCCCTTTGTCCTATTAACCATCTTTCTCCCCTACCTCTGGTTGATGGGCTAGAACCGAGGTTGACACATTCAAGAACTCATAGTAGATTTAGAAAAATCTAAGCCTACAGTAACTTATGCAGGATAGCCTAGTACATTGTTAGTGTGGCCACCGCTGGGCTAGTAATCCTAGATTCTCCTGCCATTGCTTCTGGTCATAATATTTTATCTCAGCAGTAAATAATAATCCTAACAAAGGCAGATGCAGAGGAAACAATGTATTGAAGAAAGTTGAAACAAAGGAAAGGTTTTATTGTCAGATAAAAGGACTCATAACAGTCCATCACCTTACCCACTTGGCTACTTCGTCATAAGTATCTTCAAAATATTTTATGTGATACTATTAAAATTAATTTTTATATTTAAAGCAAAAAGGTTACCCAAGTCTCCTTTCTATGTCTGCCTCTGCTGTTCCTCAAGTCCCTTTCCTGGTGGCAACAAAGTGAAAGAAATACTTTGAGTTAAGCAGCTGCTTTGCTGATTTACTTTATAGGAAGTTAAGAACTTACCTATGTGGTTTTAAGTAATTGATCATGCCATTAAAAACAACAACTAAGACATATCTAAAAACAATTTTAAGAACACCATGTAGGGGCTGGAGAGATGGCTCAGTGGTTAAGAGCACTGACTGCTCTTCCAGAGATCCTGAGTTCAAATCCCAACAACCACATGGTGGCTCACAGTTATCTGTAATGAGATCTGATACTTTCTACTGGTGTGTCTGAAGACGGCTACAGTACTCATATATAATAAATAAATAAATCTTTTTTGAAAACATCATATAGTACCAGGCAGCGCCTCAGCAATGAGTTGTTATCATTCTGGAAAGTTTAGGATGAGATAATTTTGGTGCATGTGTTAGTCTCAAAGTAGAGATGTTCCTCCTGATTTCTATGTCATTCTTATGCAAAAATTATATGCTAGTAATTCTGTTAGCAATACTAATTAATGGCTAGCGAGAAAATAAATTCAGCAGTAATATATTAGAAAGCACAGCAATATAATCTCAAAAGAAAGACCAATTTCATGTGAATATTTATTCTGTGGGTGTCTCTCTAAAACTGGTCTATATTTGGTAAAACCTCTACATTCCAGGACACACAGAAGAGGAGAAACCAGAGTCTAGAGTCAACCCTATGGGTGTGTAAAGTTAATATTTTGAGAACAAAACTATAGCAACTCTCTAAGTATTTTAACATATAAAAATGAGCCTTCCTAATGAGGGCGCTGACCCGTGTTCTGTTTGTTCCTGCTTGTGTGTTCTGAGGAATCTTAATGTCCAGCTATAGCTGTAGGTCTGGGCTAGAGAATAGTGGTGGGTCAGCCAGAATATTTCCCTTCTGGGCCAAAAAAATAGAAATGCCCCCACCCCATATCCACTCTCTGTCCCTCCAAGGCTTCCTGGTCCGCCCTGCGTCCAAATTCCAGGGAGAGAAGATGCTGCCTCCAAGCTGACGAGTGCTTCCATTAGCCTGTGTATAAAGTTCCTTTCAATTTCAGAGTATTTTTGGCCTTTGCCAGCTTCTCTTTAACAAGAGAAAAAAAGTACTCCAGCAATCTAGAGACCAGCAAAAAGCATAAAGCTATGATTTGATAGACTTAAGAAAATATACCTGGGAAACCTTGAACAAAGGAATTAACGGTTCATTCCTTTTTCTCTTGCTTTTGGTTTGGCAAACGTGCTAAAGTGTGGGAGAGAGAGATGGTTTCTATACAGAATCAGTGAACTCCTCGGGAATAAACGCTGTAGCAGCTGTCAGGAGCTTCTCGTGAGGCCAGGCGAGGGGGTGGATGATAAACCTTGCCACTGACTACGTTGATTCATACTAAATCCCCAGGTCATCTGAGAAGTGGGAGTCGGAGCAGCTGTTACACAGCCATGGAAGTAAACACCCTTCTACTGTGACAGAGACTAGATTTTTTTTTTTTTTTTTTACTTACAGTTGAAATGGCCCTTCTTCTGAAAGTCTTTCCTGAACCAGAAATGAGCTGCTACCTTAGAGCAGTTGTTATGCCTCTTTGGCATGTGCCTAGCAGCCAGTCCTGGAACATTTTGTTGCAAGGGCAGCCTTACCATTTCAGATTTAGCAGTTTCCGCAAACACCGTCTAAACCGTTATGGCAAAGTTGCAGCGTGTGTAAATTAAACATTAGGTTTTTTTTGTTGTTGCTTTTGTTTGTTGTTGTTTTTTTGTTTTTTTTTTTTTTGTTTTTTTTTGAGTCAGAGTATTTTTTTCCCAAAGATCTTAATGATATGTGAGCCAGTCATGGCTATAAAGCCAAATCAGATCACTGAAGAAGTATCTGCTGATGTCCCTGTGTTAAAGAATGTCCTCAGGTCCCTACAGGTACTGGTCTTGGTGTGCACATGGATGGCCATGCTACCACTCTCATTCTGTTTTGCTCTGAGGGTATGTACTGGTCATATCAGTAAGGGGAGAATAGCTAATGCTATTTGAGGGTGGGAGACGAGTGAGTCTCTCCTGATCAAGGGCTCTGTATTGCTTCAAGACTCAGCATCTAAAAGAGTTTCTACCGAAATTCACATCTGAAAAGATGACATCCCAGAACCAAGATCCAGTTATTTAGTGTGGGGAGAAATAGAGCATACTTCCCCCAAAGCTAGTAAATTTTGGCCAGAAGTATACCCATTACCCTGTGAGTTGTGGAACTCAGTGTTCACACCTTGACTTTGAGTAGCCATTGTTGGTCTTCATCATTGCAAAGCATTAAGTAGACTCCTTGTGAAATGGCACATAGAATTTGTTCTCTTTTCCCCACCTCCAGACTAAAAGGCTGCAGAGCAATTCTGCTTTCTCCTGGAGAACTCTAGCAGGGAGTTGTTAACATGATGAGGACTCTCCCAAGGAGTTGTTAAGATGTTGATGATAGTCAAGGTACCTCAGGGGGATGTGACCATTTTAAAGTGATTGTGATGACCTTAAGCAATGCTGTGTGTCAGAGGTCTTAAGAATACTGAATGCTGGATGTGCTAAACTGGAGTGAGAACAAGAAACAGGCGAAGTCTACCTGACACTTGGAATTGCATCAAAATCTGGGTAGGATCTGGTTCCAGAGGCCATGCTGAACCCACCTGCCATGTTAACACAATTCAACTTTTAAAAGTTAATTTGTAAAATCATCAAAGACTTATTATTTTAATATTAATTCAAAAGTTGTATTAAGCAAATAAATGAGATTCATACAATAAAAGGAACCAAAACAGAAAAAAAAAATACTTCACAGAACACCTTAAAAAAGACCCTCCAAAAATTTCTACATGAGGAAAATAACATAAAAGAAAGCTTAAAAGATATAAAATGCATATTTTATTCAAAATTATAAAAACAGGTACCTAGCAATCATATAGTAACAAAGAAAATTAAAATTGAAATGCAAATGAAGTACCCAGTGCTTTGGAGAGATGGCTCAGAGGATGAGAGCACTTGCTGCTCTCACAAAGCGCATGGAATTGCTTCCTAGCTCTTATATGACAGCTCGTAATTCTCTGTGAGTTCAGCTCCAGGGTATTTGCTGCCCTCTTCTGACCTCCTTGGCCATCAGACACACATATGGTACACATTTATACATGATCAAACTAGACAGAATGCCAAAACTGAGACGAGGAAGTGGATACAAAGTCCCACCTTTAGCCAAGATGCTATTTGCAATTGATATGTTCTTCATAAAATGTTTTAAAGGAAATAGGCTACATAGAACTTCATACAAGGTGCAGGACATTTAAAAGAATGAGGTAATTTCACGAACATGTTTTGTGATTAGTCAGGTAAGCATAGTTAGCATTGAACACCAAGGAAGAGGAAGTGAAGGCCCATGATTAGATAGGGTAGACTGAAGAGAAGCAACTTTGGATACAGAATTGTAAAACACATTGTTCTGAGAATGACATTAGTGATGCTGGGATGCCAAGCAGTATGGGAGTTTGGTGTTCTTCTCCACTGAGTGAAACCAACCACCCTAATGAGAGAGTATACAAGGTTGTGCCCATACTATGTGTTAAATATGTAAAACGGTGTGTGTGTGTGTGTGTGTGTGTGTGTGATCAGCTGACTTTATATATAAGTAGATTAAGCAGCTTGGATGATTCTGGTTTCTGTTTCTGGCTACATGCTATTGGCAAGAAAGATTGAGGTTGGTGGTTCTCCTACATTTGGAGATAGTTGAGTCAACTTGATACCAGTAAAACATCTCCACAGTTGTAGTCATTGGGTGAGCCAAGTTCCTTCTCTGGTTTTCGTTTTATATTTCATTTACCAGAACCCTTAGGCCCCGTGTTCTTGAGGTTTTCGAAGGACAACTTAGAGAGGGAAGAGTTGTTGGTGGGGGATTCCTTACAGATGGGTAGTTTATGACCATCAGAGCAGGGAATAGGACAACAGGCAGACACACATGGTGGTGAGTACCTGAGATCTTACCTGTTAGGACAACAACCACAGAGAGAAACAGCTAACTGGAATGATTCAGGCTTTTGAAACTTCAAAGCCCACCTAATGATACAACTTTCTCCAAGGCTGTGTCCGCTCCAACTTTCCTATTCCTTCCCAAACAGTTCTACTAACTAGGAGCCAAGCATTCAAATGTTTGAGCATATGGGAAGCCTTTTCAAACCACCAAAGCTTTTGTAATTAAGGTCGAAGAAACCTAAGGCTAAATTTGTTTCTCAGGAAATTAAATGGTAGAATTTGTGATTGACCAAAGTAACTAGGTTGTTGCTTTCTTCTGTAAGTGTCATTTATATATTTCTTTAATTAAAACAATTATGTGATAAGGCCTTATTATATATCTCAGGCTAGTCTCAAGCTCACAATTTATCTGCTTCACCCTTCTCAGCATCTGGAATTGCAGGCTTGTGCCACCATGTCCAGCTGTAAATTTATTTTATATATGGGAAATGAGTTGGTCACTTGAAACCTTATCCACAAATTTAAATGTGAAAGCAGAGTTTCCCAGAAGTTTAAGCGCCATCCATTCATTCTAGGAGATCTAAGCTCATGAGCCTTTCAGGCTGTAGGAACTATGAGTACTGAGGACAAGGCAGTGATTAAATCAAGAGACAATCACTGTCTTCACAGAGCCCACACATAAATGGGAGAGAAAGATCGACAAGGCATTACATAATCATAATCACTTAAGCATTTTGAATGCTCCCTGTGTGCCAAGAACTCTCTCCCGCTTGATTACATGTAGTAACTCATGTAGTTCACAATGATAGTTCTGTTGTCTAGGAGCTATTCAGTCCAGTTTTGAAAGAGAGGAACTGTTACAGAGACAAATTAAAACTTGCCCAGGGTTATGTGGCTGGTGGTGGCAAAGCCAGAAATCAAAACTCAGACAGTATCTCTCTAGTTTGTGGCTTTGTCTTTTTCTGCATTGGCTTTATGTGGAACACATCCAGGATGACTTGAGCTATAGATAAAGATCAGTGTGAGTGACAGTACAGCTTGGGGCATGGCTGCCTTTTGTTTCTAATCCAAAATTAGAGTTGTAGTTCTCTAAGTGTCTTTTCTGCATAGACATTCCTTCCTTTTCTGTTAACAAAGACTTGTGCAGCAGATGATTGAAAGAAAACGGATATGTTATTAAGGTCATAAGGTTGGAAATTGTTTCTAAAAACCCACAATTTTGTGTGTTTGGTGGCAGGTATATATTTGTTCACAAGCAACTGTTGCCAAGTCCTACACTGTTGGTCTGAGAGCCTTCAACACGTGGTGCTTTCATTTATGTACCATTAGGTTTTCATAGAACTCCCGAAGGTTAGAATAAACTGGGCAAAGGGCTATTCTGTGAAACAGCACAGCATGACACATCATAGCTTCTACAGTGAGATGTTCTATTTGTTTGTTTGTTTGTTTGTTTGTTTGTTTATTTTTGCAGAGGGAGATTACAGGTGAAGGGGTCCGTAAGAGAGGAGTAGGAAATGAATAGAATTGGGGTCTCTGATGTGAAATTTACAAAAAGTCAATAAAAAATTATGAAAAAAAGAGAGAAGGGAGAACCTGTCAATAGAAGAAATACTTCTCAGTGGTAAACTAATACTCTTCTTTGCCATTATAGTGCACTGCCTCAAGAGCTCTCTTGGTAATCTCTAAGAATTCAATCCTGTGACACGTTAAAATTTTAAGATGGTTGATTTGAGATGTTAAAGTTTTAAGATAATAGATTTACACCTACAGTTTATTTGGGGGAAAAAACTTAATAATGCTTGTCACTAAGTGTTCTTAAGAGTTTATGTTTCATAATTGAGCTGCACCCCTGACATTGTAATGCTATGGTTGCCTAAATAAGACCTTAAAATGATGATACCAACAGAATGACAATGCCAACATGGATGGGGAAACTATCACTGGGCTCTTCCCCTAACGAAAAGCTATAGACAATTCCTGAATTCAGAGAGGAGAATCCGTCTGCTCTCATCTGAGATGAGACTTGATATGTGGTCCAGGTCCAAGCAGCCCTAAACACATACATCTGAGTGACAGTAAATGAACTCAACAGATTGTGTATATATATATATATATATGTGTGTGTGTGTGTGTGTGTGTGTGTGTGTGTGTGTGTGTGTGTGTGTTTGTGTGTAACAATAAAAATTAAATAAAAAGAGGTCATGAATTTGAAAAGTGTAGGGACAAACAAAAAAGAAATCACAGGAAGGAAAGCGAAGGGACAAATGATGTACAGTACTCACACACAAAATTCTCCGAAAAATAAAAAGCGTAAAATGTTTCCTAGGAGAATAGTAATAAGAGTTTTGCTCTAGTACTTCATGTTTGCTAGTAGAAGATTGGGTGGTTTCAAGAAGAAAGATCTCACTGATGAGGTGTCCTTTGTCTCATCCCCTACAGGGCTGCTTAACAACACCCAACTCACCATCCTTGCATTCTCGGTCCCTAACCCTGGGTCCCTCGCTCTCACTGGGCAACATCTCTGGAGTGTCTATGAAGTCAGACATGAAGAAACGCAGAGCCCCTCCTCCTCCAAGTCCTGGGCTGCTGGGTCAAGACAAGGTATCAGAAAAGGTAGGATGGTCACATCTCTCACAACCAAAGCATCTTTTCACTGACCCAGTTAACTTCACTGCAGATCCTTGGAAATGCTGAATTCTTTACTCTTGAGGTTTTAACACGATGTGAACATCTGAGCTTTATTTAGAAGTAAAAGCGAGACACCACTCTGCTCCAGTTACTAAGCTAGGGAACTATTTTTGGGGTCTTTGGTTCTTAAGGACCCAGTGCTTGTAGATGAACATTTGTTTTATTTTAGCACTGAAATTTTGGTGGTGTCACAGAGATCACTTATAAGAAATTACATAAATAAAGGTACCAGAGAAAGCTGAAGCTTATGAAGGAGACAAATGTATCGAACCTAAATGCTCCACATTTTTCAGATTCATAGAAAGTGGAGACTTATGCATATTAAGTTGTTTTAAATATGACATGGGGTTTATTTCATAGGAACTGTATTTAAGAAGCATTCTCTTGGTGTGTTTTTAGAGCAGTACAAAGCCTTCTAAGGCATTATGTCATTAGACATGGCCCCATAGATCACATCCTGAGCAGTGAGCCACCTAACCTAGGGTTTCTACTCCTCTTCATGTAATGAATCCTCAGCTACCTGATAACACCTGGAAACATTACTTGGGATGTCTGATCCTCCCCTCCCAGGAGTAGGAACCATATGACACTTTAAACTCTAATTTCATATTCTGACATTTCAGGTCCAGTTAACTGCACTCCCAAAATATCAAATAGAAAGTTTCAGGAAAAAAATTGTAAATTTAATTTTCACACTCCTCTAAGTAGCGTGATGAAATCTCACAGGCATACTATGTCCTGCTAGGACACGAGCCATCTCTTTGCTGAGCATATCTGTATTGTATTACTATCTTTTTATTGCTTGCTAAGTGGTGCAGTTATGACCAGTTCTCATGATACTGCAGTACTATAGCCATATAATCATTATTTGTCTTAATTGTGGCCCAAGGGCTAAATATAGTGATGGAAGCAGTTGGCATTTACCAGAGAAAACCTTTCTTAATTGGAAAGGTAAAGTGTTAGAGACAGTATAGAGTATGAGAGACGGGAGAGGGCACGCGGGGGGTGGGGTGGCTAAGCATCTAAAAGATGTGTTTGTGGAGGTGGCAGCTATATGTCTCTTCTCCAACCTCTGAGCAAAGTACTGGAAAAGAAAACCATGAAGTTTTGACTTTTCTAAACACATCCTCAAGTGGATGAAGTATAGACACTACCTCTGGGGTACCTCAGCAGGGCTCATGATGAAGTGTGGACACTACCTCTGGGGTACCTCAGCAGGGCTCATTATGAAGTGTGGACACTACCTCTGGGGTACCTCAGCAGGGCTCATGATTTTGACTCTTCTAAGCTCTGCATCACCACCCACATTCTGAGGTGCAAGTTGAGAATGAAGGATGCTTTTCTCTTGTTTGGCTGCTTTGTTTCGTCTGATCCTGCATCCGAGATTCCTGAGCAGAAAGCATACCCTGAACACTGGTATCACATGAAGCACGCTGAGCATCCTTTTATTCTCTGAAGGATTTCACATTCTCTTTCTTGACTGGTGCCTTGACATCCTTGGCTCTATCATCCCTCTCAAGAATATCAGGACATTTACAGTCTTTAGGTTTGAATCATTTTTACTTGATGGCTTTGCTTAACAACATAAATATTCTAGAAGCTATGTCCATTCTTGCAAAAGTCGAGGCTTTGCCTTGGGTCTTTGTTACAGCTGCAGATTACTGTGAGTGGGTCTTAATGTTAGCTTTGACATCTGATTTAGTCATTTTGTTCTCATTGCTGTGACAACACTTTTTTTTTCACTCTGAGGATGCAGTCTGTCATGGCAGGGAAGTCACAGCAGCAGGAGCTTGAACATTTGTTGCATTTCATCCAGAGAGCAGGGAATGGAAAGTCATTGCTCAGCTCCCCTTTTACTTTTTATTTACACCTCAGTTCATGGGTGGACCATCCACACTTAGTACACGTCTTCTCTCAGCTAAATCTTGCTGGAGACAACATCATAGACATAGCATAAGTGCATTACTGGGGTCTTTCTAAATCAGGTCAAACATGCAGGTTGATCATTACTGCATCTTAACTTGTCTGTCTGTCTGTTTACCTGTCCTGTAGATGTCTTTATTTTTGCAGAGCCTTTTTAAACCATGTATATCAGAAACCTTATCTGACTCCCATAGGCCTTTTATTCATGTCACTAGAAATTATCTCAAAATCCTATAATACAGCACAATTTAGAAGATGTTCTGTTTTTTTTTTTTTTTTTTTTGTCTCAGGCAGTCATTTCTTTTGAGATTTCTGTGATGCTACAGTTATGTCCTGATAAAAAGAAATTTAGTCACAGAGGCACATCAGTTTGTCCCACATTCAGTGGATGGAGCCACTATGTGAATCTGTTTCCCGTGACCACAGTTCATGTCTTTAATCAGTTTACACTGTGTACTTTTTCATAACACCCAGATGTATTGATAACATTAGCTAATGGCTAACATTCCAGCCACCCCCCCCCCCCCGAGATGCCTTGTTCTTTTGGTTGGGATAGATTTCTTTAGTGATGAGAAATATGTTTTCCGAGACCAGGGCTATGTAAAATGCTTTTCTTCGATAAGAAACCTTAATGTGGTGGAGCATAAATGGTACATCAGCATTTCAGAATTGTCTTCTGTACAAAGATGCTATGCTTTGTTTTTCTGAATTTAATTTAGTTACTCATACTGTATCGTCTGCTAGAGCAGAAAAACATATAGTAACTGGAGAATTGGGAACTCTAAATGGAAAATAAACAGGACATTTTCCCCTGCAGAATGAGCAGAGCCCCTCTGCAGCAGTAAAAGCTGCACTGAAATCTGTTTTATTTGGCACAGAATGGGTTGAGAAATTGGTTGCTGGAAACCATCTCCCTTTTAAAGTATGTGAGTGGAGTACAGATTGTATTTAAGCCTTTCCTATGAACATGGTTCTTTTTAAAAGGAAATATATTTTGTTATTTACCAATTTCTGGGAAAGGAACCCCAAAAATATGTTGTCCTGGTTGTTGGAAAGGACATCAGTTCCTTTTTATGAATTTTCTTCCATCTAAAGGTAAGTTGTTTGTTTGAAAACCTAATTTATATGTAGCTGCTACTAAAACCAAAATCCTGAATAAGAAGAAAACGTTTAGTTTCAAGGCTTGGCCAGCTTATGAGAACACTTAGGTTTTCATGTTCACAGGACTATTTTTTTTTATTAACTAAGTGGCAAAAATTCAACATTTAACCATCTTAAAGATAGAATAATTTTCCCACATTCCATTTTATCTAAAATGCAAAAATGTTTTACATAATTAAATACTCATGATTTGATCTTCAGTATTTATGTTTGAAGATAATTTTTAAGAAAATTTCTCAGAAATGTTCAAGCTGGAAAATAAACAATGCCACCTTTATAAAAATCTCTTTGTGGCACATTTGGGAAGATGAGTTGGCACAGGGGCATGATCTCTTTAGGAGGAGGAGGATAGTGCCTTTCTTCAGAGTCCATTGCACGAGTCATGGCATCTTGACCCTAGGCTATTGTGGTGAACTTTCAGGTAGAGGTGGGCTGAGGATGGAAGGGTGTCATGATAGGGTTCTAGGATCTAGCCAGAGTTAGACTAAGTAGACTTAAAAATCAAATTATTTTTGGCTACAAAATATCGGGTATGTGATAAAATGTCAGCCTGAAACAGACTCCCGTGTTAAACAATATTGGCATCTTTTCCCATCTTAGTGAGATTTTCCCTTCTCAGCTATGTTGATGAGAAACACAGCCTGTTTTGAAAAGGAAGAAAAATAAATTAGTTGGTTCTGAGCCAAGTATGAGTGATCATGCCTTGGTTTCTAGTTGTCCCAAATGATATGTTTCATGGTAAGACTGGCTGCACGAACTTTCAATAGTCCAAAAAAAAAAAAAAAAAAAAAAAAAACCAGTCATAAACCAATGCATTCTGCAAATCTATTGGTAAGGACGGTGTCAGATAAGTACCTTACAGTGAGAACTTCTGCGTTAGCTTTAAGATGTTGATGAGGACCAAAGTGAATATATTCCAAATGTTTCATCTGCTTGCCTGAAGACTGTTAGGTCACACACAGAGATGGGCGAGAGCTGAGTGTTGGAGGTACTAACAGAGCCTAAGATAATTTCAGCTCTGCGTTTACGCGGTCCACTTCTCCACCCTCTGGAAAGTCTCATCAGTTTATCGGTCTTCACCATAGGTATGAGATTTATTATTATTTTCACCTTTGGTTCATAACCACAAGGGACTGAGACATTAACTACTATCGCATACCTTCAGAGAGTCATAGAGAATAGAGCTGCCCTTCCTCCCATGTCCTGTTTATCAAGCGGGGTAGGAAACTATTAACAGGACATTCTTATTCAGGTAGCATCCTTTCCCAGTAAAGACTGCAACAGTACCATAGTCTGCTGACGCCTGTGGTTGTGCAAAGCTGTATTACAGAGCACTTCACTCTGCTCTTCCATCTCTCTCAGCTAATCAGAAACCATTTTTTGGATGTTTACCAGATAATACGGTTGCCTAATTTCAGCCATCATTGTGCATAAATGCATAACAAACGACCATTCCTCCCTTATATAAGTTTACAGTTATTATATCCCAACATTTATCCCCACCAAACCATACATCTCTTTTTTTCGTGATAAAAAGAAGATGTTTTAGAGGTATCAAGATTCTCCTGTGTTCCACATTATTTGAAACGTTGCATTCAAATGCTCAGTACCACCAAGTTACAACATGGCGGGGATTTTTGATATTATCTCAAGCTTTTTGCCTTGAGGTTTCAAAATAATTTGCAATGTTAACTATAAAAACAAACTGGTTAAAGCTTGTTTTATGATCAGGTATTAGCATCACCCAGGGTAGGGTTTTCCGTGAATGTGTTCCATATTTGGTCAAAAATACTGGTGGAATAACTCTGCTCCAACACCAGAAATGCCATTCATTGCTCTCATGCTTCGGCTGAGTATGCACATGGATACATAATATCTCATATCATACGGACAGACAGAATGACCTTCGATGTTAGAAACGTAAGCGAAAACCCCACTGCTCCTTTGACTTAGTGGTTAGACTATCTCCCCAAATCCTAAAACTACTGGGGTTACTTCCAAAGCAATACTTTATTGAGAATTGAAATGCCGAATTTACCATTAGACTTCAAGGGTGATTCTTCTTGTTTGCTTGTTGAGACAGGGTCCCACAGCCTGGGCTGGCCTCCAGCTCACTCGGGCTGTCGGGCCAGTCAAGGGTGGCCTTGAATTCCTGACCGTTTTATCCCCACCTCCTGAGTTCTGATTCCTGGCAGGTCTCCCACCACACTCGGCTCCAGGGTTTATGCATACTAAGCAAGAATTCTACATTCTCAGCCATAAAGGCTGCTGCTTTCCTTTTTCCTTTTTTTTTTTTTTTTAATGAAGCAGAATTTCAGTATTGGTAGATGGTTGTTTAAGGGGAAGTTTTACCATAATAATATGTTTTCTTTGTCTAATATTCAAAGAAGGGATAAAAGGGGGAAGGAGACATTAGATTTTTTTGAGTTAGAACTCAAGTTGAGTTAGCAGAAAAGTTAACCCCCACCACCACAGCTGCCTCTGACAGTGTGGCCTACTGTGTTTCTCATGTCACTGACACTGCCCCACAGAAAGGTCACCTGGGCTGAGGTGGGCTTTGCAAGTCATGGTGCTATGTAGTCCCTGTATGTTTGGCCGACAGACTACAAGACTAACTCAGCTACTGTGAGATGGTTATTGCTGTCCACGTGACAGTCTCTGGAATAGCTGGAAAGGTAAACGTCATTCTCACCTGTGGAGGCCAATCTAAATTGAATTAATTGAAGTGTGAGGACCCTGCTGCTTCCCTTGATGCAATTTCCTAGCTGCCATCCTGACTATATACACAGAGGTGAGGAGAACAGACATTATGTTTCTCTCTTTCTGCTCCTCACTGTGGATATGATGTGAACAGCAGTTCGAAGCTCCCGCTTGCTGCCTTGGCATTTCTGAGATGCATTATACCCTTGAGCCAGAATAAACCCTGTCTCCTCTGCTGCTGTTCTCAAATGTATGTTTTACCACAGCAACAGGAAAAGAAGTCAAGGCAAACCGCCTTCTTTCGCCATTCTGTGTTCCCTCCCTTCCTTGATTTCATTTTTTTTTAGCCCCAAACATGTAGGCTTAGGAGACAAAGAAGTTAGCATATTTCTTCAGTAATTTCTCCAGTATATACTTTTTAACATACCACATAAGTATGAAGAAACGCAAACCTAAAAAAGCCCGAGTTGATGGTTGCACTAGACAAATTACAACAGAAGAATGTTCAATGGCAGTACTTTCTCCTGGCTGTTGGGCAGTAAAGTTCCCTTCATCCAACAGGTCCTAGGTCTCAAAATCATAATAATAGTGATTTAATAACAAGCTTTTGTGTTGTTCCAAAGACCTTTATGGCCACCTTCCCATATAGCCTAATGATTTTTTCATTTTTACCAATGTGGACAGTAAGCTTAGAAAGAGGAAATGAGGTCATGGGTAGCTGCCATGGCAGTCAGTGACACATTATAGACTATCTGATGTCTTTTTTACCTATAGCCATTGGAGGTAATGCTGGTTGTGTCACGGAGATGGGTAACCGCCATTTGCCGGAGTGGAGAGCACGCTGGAGTGGGTCTGATATATCTGCACCCTTTGCCAGCTCTTACACTGGCCAGGCAGAAGAACATTGTACACTGTCTCACTGAGATAAATAGACTTCACATGACCTTGGCTGACAGGAGCTGCAGAGAGTTCAGGGATGTTTGAAGTGGAAGAGTGACCTTACTCACCGGTGACAAGGAAGGTCTGTTCACAAATGCTGAAGGGAGAAGGTTCTCCACATTTCAGATCACTCACGAGCCTTTAAGAAACAGCATCTTCCTGCTGCCTACACAATCAGCTTTCTCAGCAGCTCCCTTCATGTGTCCTGGAGACACAATTACTTCCGCAACACTTGGCAGAGAAGGGATAAGAATCATTTTACCTCCACATTCATCCTTTGTCAAAAAACCTAACAAGAGTGAGCGGGATACGGATGAGGGATGCTGCACTCTTGAGAGAACTGTTAAATAAATGTGCGCAACTGTCTTTGACTTACCGGCTTCAAAGATATATAAAGGCAAGAATTCTGAAGCCCATATTAAATTCATATTATTTTAAAAACTATTCTTATTGGAATATATATATATATATATGTGTGTATATATATATATGATGAGAACTAATGGAAAGATCGAAGGCATTAAAGAAATGAAACTAATTGAATGTATGTGAATGAACTAATTAAATGTGTGGATGTGTACAGGAAAAAAAGCCCTAGCTCCTATTTAAAAGCCTAACATTCTAAACCTGTCCTGTCAGTATAGCCAAAAGCATTAGAGACATATCTAACAATGTAGCTTAAAGGTGGTCATCTGTGCCTCTGAGATGCTGGTTTTATTTGTATTGGCTCCACACAATTTTCAGGTCTGTTTATGTACTCATACAGGATGATCTGAAACTTCACAAGCTGTGACAGGAATGGAGAATAAAGTATATATGTCTTTGGGCCTAGCCATACTGCCTTTGAGTTCATATTCTACTCAGAAGTGCCATTAAACTGTAAATGTTCCAGATATTAAGCACACCTGATTTTTTTTTAGCAAATGAACCAAACTAGCACAAAAGTAATTATTCAGATTTGTGAGAGCTTTTTGCACAGACAGCGTGTGATGGCCCCATTCATATCTAAAATATGGAAATATATAACACAACATTTACCGCAACCGGGAACAACTTTTTAAAAAGTGTTGGGTCAGTGGAAGTGCAGGGATGTCTCTAGTGTTTGGGAGGCTCCCATCTTCTCTGGCTATGGAGAAAGTAAGGGCAGACAGCATTGTGTTCAGCGACATGGCGGAAGACAGGCTCTTTTCCAACATAAACATCCCTAAGAACCTGGGCGGGGCCCTTCCACTGCAGAGCCTGGGAAAGCCAGCCACAGAGGAAGTTCCTCTGTGGAAACAGCAGAGCAGCCATACTGAGGATGCACGGTGGGAGGAAATAGCCGCTTATTTTAGCTCCTGGACATCTACCTTTTGTTTGTGGACCCTTTCCTCTCTGACACTTACCGTTAAAGAAGCAAATAATTAGATCCGTACCTATTTTTAGCCATCCTTAAGGTGCGGCATTTCAGCGAGGCTCTCAGCTAAAATCAAAGCGTAGCTCGGGTCCATTTCCCAGTGGGAAACAGCTTCATGGTCAGCGGAAAAGGGAGGCAGAGCGTCCTGTTCCAGCACACTGTTCCAGTGTGGCCGTTCACTGCATACTTTCCCACGTTGTCATTGGTCCAGCACCTCAACGAAGAAATATGTGAAATTGGGGCCTCATTATTTCTCTTAGCTTCACATCTTGCCTCTTTAGTGGTTTTTTAAAAATAATTTTAAATCACGTGTATATTTATGTATATGAGTACAGATTCCTATAGAGCCCAAAAGATGTCATCAGGGTTCCCTGGAGCTGGAGACACAGGCAGTTGCTACATGGGTGTTGGGAACTGAACTCAGGTCCTCTGCAAGAATTGGGCTTGTTTGTCACCACTGAGCATTTCTCCGTTCCCCGTGCTTCTTCATGTCTATGTATTATCATTGTTTTGCCTCCATGACAATCAATTTCACGAAAAGTGAGTGTACGAACCCAAGTCTGGATTTAAAGCTTGCAGAGGGAAACACCCTACTTCCTTTCTTGGAGGCATGATCTGTTTCTCGAGCTGACCCTAAGAACTGACTTACCGGGTTTTTACTTCGTAATCTAAAACTTCTGTTTTGGACTCAGTTGTCTCGCTCTTGGTTTGAAGTAGTTAAATGACCTTCATGTTTTCCGACTTTGGGTTTATGCATCAACCAAGCTCATGAAATGTTTATGTCTGTGACATCTTTCCTTTTTGCACCTAACAAACCAAAGAGGCAGCCTAGGAAGCTCAAGAAGATATTTGAGAAGAATTTGTCCAACAAGGCATTAGCATTTAGAATATTTAGATAACGTACGATTCAGCAACAACAGAGTAACAATAAAATATTTCGAAATCGAATTGAATAGAGATGTTTCAGAGAAAATATACAAAGGGACAAGAAGTACGTGAACAGATGTTCTGTATCACTAACCATTAGGAACATGCAAATCAGTAAGGCCTCAGTATGAACTCATACTTACTGGGAGGACTGCGATTTAAAAAAAATAAACACACAGAAAAGAGAGAACAAAATGGCGAACATGTAGATAAATTGGAATTCTTGTGTGCATTTAGTGAGAATGTGAAATGGCCTAGCATCTTTGGGAGTGGTTTTTAACCTGTGGGAAGTGACCCCTTTGAGGGCTGAACAACCTTTTCACAGGGGTCCCACATCAGACATCCTGCATATCAGATATTTACAGTTCATAACAGTAGCAAAATTACAGCTATGAAGCAGCAAAAACCCTAATCTTGTGGCTGGGGTTCCAAAACTGAATTAAAGGGCAGCGGCATTAGGAAGGTTGAGAACCGCTGTTCTGTGGTGAAGGGTGAGTGTGCCAGTTTTCCAAAACATCAAAAATTGAATCTTGAAATCCTCCTTTTAGTATTTAAGGAAGAGAAGTAAAAAGTAAGGATCCAAGAAAATATTTCCACACTCGTTCTGCTCACTGTAGTCAATCAGAGGGAGTCACCCAGAGACCCCCTGGTAGAAAAATGTACCTGTATCATGAACTTTTAAGTTTAAAATAGGAAGGATTCTGATGGCTCGCTCAACATAGATGAACACTGAGGACAGTGTGCTAATTTAAATAAGCTGGTCATTAAGACACAAATACTATGTGGTGCCATTTACAGAAGATGTCCAGTGTATGGAGACAGAAAGTAATTGGTGACTGTCATGTATAGAAAAAGACTGTCACGTGAAGGGTGGGTAAGTCTTTCAATGTGAGAAGAGTTCCAAGTAGTAACTGCTCTGCTGTTCACATAAAAACTATTAGGATGGTGAGTGCTGTGTGATTTTCATTTCCGTTAAAAACAATGATTTCACCACTTTCTGGAAAATATATAATCTACAGTAAAATGGTTTTATTTAGGCAGAGGAAATGCACTTTCAAGTGAACTAGCTTACAACTGTTTTTGCGTACTATCTGTGTATTGTTTCATTTGTCAGCATGCCTTCTGTAGCTTCTTTGAGAAATGGGAGTTTTTAAAAGGATGTTAATTCCTTTCTGGTATTTGCACTTCAAGATTTAGTGCATTAATTTTCTGTGTGTGCAAGTACACCCACTCTCTCTCTCTCGTGCGCACACACACACACACACACACACACACACACACACAAACACACGTAGTGTATCTTCGCTGAGGTGTCTGCAGTGAACACTCAGTGACGGCAGAGATTGGAAGTATGTTTTACTTCCCAAAAGTCGATGCTGTGCAATGTCGGGAGGTGTAGGGATAGGATTAACACGTAAGCATCTACACATGTATTGTGATATTTTTAAATACATAAACTCACACCACATCGTATATACACATGCCACATACATATACATATGTGCATGTACTTAAACACACACATACACACACACACACACACACACACGCAAAGTGACATGTTGAAATCAAGTCTAATAATAGTTTGGAGATACTTTTCTTATCCATGTATTTTTACAAATTTGGGCAGGTCATTCAAAAGGACTTAATCAACACCTCTGACTTCTGTTTCCATGAAGCAAAATAGCCTGTGGACATGAAGAAGAGTGTTTATTAATAAGACATGTAAGAGAGCTTAGATACTAGAAAGCATTGTCACATAAATAATCTCTACATACATAAATACTTAATGCCATGATCTTACCCTGGAAATCATTTGGGGACCTTCTAGACAATTCTAGACTTGTGGACCCACTACAGACCTCCTGCAGCTTGCTTGATCTGAATACAATGTAGAAATTAAAGATGTATGGTGTCATCCTTAGTACAGTTGCTAAACCAAATTATCAAAAGGGAATGAAAATGTTAAGCACAAAAGCCATGTTGGAGCAAATGAGGGAGGAGTGAGTGAACAACGAGAAATGATAATTTGATGCTTGATTTCACCCACACCCAAAATTACGCTATTAGCAGATTAAAGCTGTCGTTAAAAGGAAGTGATTGTCAGATGAAGGTAAAATGCATCATGAGGAACATGTTTTAAATAAGAAGATACAATTAGAAGTGATATAGAGAAATCACACAAAGTTAAAGGCGACTGACAAAGTTGGTGGCTAGCAGAGAAATAAGCTTTAAGAGAGAATGGCCAAGGGTGGGCGCGGACAAAGCTCGGGTATAGCCACAGTGGTCATGGCTGCCTCTGGAACCCATGCTTCGCAGCTCAAGAACTCACTAAGCTGGTCAGAATGCAAGCAGGAAAACAGCTCTTCTGGAAGTTTCTCCTGGGTTTAATGCTGACAGATAAAATTGTAAAGAAAGCTGACAGCCTGCCAAATGCTTATGTTTATGAAGTCGGCTGTGGGCCAGGGACAATCACATGATCTATTCTTTGCCAGCTTAAGTGAAATTCTGGTGGCTGAAAGGATTCTTTATTCATTCCTGGACTATACATGCTTTCTTAAGCAGACCCCAGAAAACCGAGAAGTGTCCCTAGAAATATGTTGACATTAAGATAGGGAAGCTTTTCCAGAGAATCTTAAAATTATCTCTTTCCCATGTTCCAGATATCATTTAGAAGCAAAGTAGAGATCATAGGTCAGACTTGGGACAATCAGGATCCCATATATTATATGGACATAAGGTAATCTCAATCTATATTATACAATCGGAAAGGAAAATTGTTTCCTATTACTATGAGAAAACACCATATCCGAGACAACTTATAAAGGAGAGCACTTAATTTGGGTCATGTGATTTCAGCCCTTAGTCTGTAATAAAGGAACAAAGGCATGGAGGCAGAACAGCTGAGCTCACATTGATCCACAAGTAGAAAGCAGAGAGTCAGTGAGCCTGGGAATATGGTATCTTTTGAAACTTCATTACCCATTCCTGGTGACACACCTCCAGCAGGATCACACTTCCTAACCATTCCCAAACAGGCCTGCCAATCTGGGACAAGTATTCAAATGCATGAGCCTATGTAGGACATTTTCATTCGAGGCACCACACTGGATCTTTGTAAATAGCAATACCTGCAATGAAATCATGAGGACATGGACTTTTTATGTCCAGAAGACACTATTCCTCAGCAGTCCTTCCTGACATCTGGTTCTTTCAATGTTCCCACCCCTTCTGCTCGTGACTAGATGTACATGGTTTGTTCCTTCAGAGCCCTGCCGCTGTGGCTTCCCCGCCGTGATGGACTATACCCTGATAGTATGAGAGGGTTGAACCCATTTGAGATTCCCCTGTTGATAATTCTGTTTAGCTCTGTATCTCATTTTTAAATTTTGGTTTGTTGGTGTCTGACTTGTTGGGTTCTTTATATGTTTAGAATATTACCCTTTTGTCAGATGTAGGGTTAGTAAAGATCTTTACCCAGTCTCTCGGCTGCTGTTTGCCCTATTTACAGTGTCCTTTGCCTTAGAGAAACTTTTCAGTTTTATGAGGTCCCAATTAATATTAATTGTTGATATTAGAGCCTAAGTCGTTGGTGTTCTGTTCAGGAATTGTTTCCTGTACCAGTGGATTCAAGTCTATTCCCCACTTTCTGTTTTATTAGGTTTACTGTATTTGGTTTTATGTTGAGGTCGTTGATTCACTTGGACTTGAGTTCTGTGCAGGGTGAGAGATATGGATCTGTTTGCATCCTTCTACATCCTGACATCCAGTTAGACCAGCACCAGTTGTTGAAGATGCTCTTTTTTCTGCTCTATGGTTTTGGCTTCTTTGTCAAAAATGAAGTGTTCATAGGTGTGTGGGTTTATTTCAGGGTCTTTTATTAGATTTCCTTGACCAACCTGTCTGTTTCTAAATCAACACCCTACAGTGTTTATTACTATTGCTCTGTAATACAGATTTGAATCAGGGATGGTGATACTTCCAGAAGTTCTTGAGCAGGATTATTTTAGCAATCTTGGGATTTTTGCTTTTACATATGAAGTTGAATATTGTTCTTTGAAGGGTCTGTAAGGGATTGTGTTGGAATTTTGATGGGAATTGCATTGAATCTATAGATTGCTTTTGGCACATATGTAGCAGGTAGGCAGTGGTCCCTGAGTCTGCTGCATACCTGTGGATCTTGTTTCCCTAACTAGGCTGCTTTGTCTGGCCTCAGTGGGAGAGGAGGTGCCTAGTACTCTAGTGTCTTGATGTACCAGAAGGGGAGAGAGAGATGGGGGGAGAGGCTGTGAGAGGGAGGGATCGGAATGAGGAGGGAGCTACAATCAGGATATAAAGTAAATAAATAATGCAAAAGGGAAATATGATATAGATAACCAAGGGGGCCGTCCATTGACACAAGTGTTCACTTAGACTCTTTCCAGCCTTTCAGAGGAACCTACAAATAAAGCAGTCTCAACATATTCTACAGAGCCTACAGTTCGCATGAAGACAATGCAGTCAGTTTACTACCTCCATTTAATAGTAACAGATTATATAACTTTTTTGTTTTAGTTTCTACACCCTTTGGGGGAGAGGTAGATAATGTGTGCTTTGTTCAGTACTTCTTACTTTAGGGTATAATTTTATCAGTTTAATTAGAAATCATCCCTCATCCATTTCCTAAATGAGAGCTTCTGGAATTTTATTTCCATCTGACATGCTTGTGCACACAGATGTTGTTTGTAGTTACTTTATGATGGACTGACCTTAGGAAATGCAACACACACACACACACACACACACACCACCCCCAAGCCCCACCTAGTCACCTCAAAAAAGAAACCCAGTGCATACCAAACTCATGACTACACCGGTATCCAACATGGTAGGCCAATGGGTTTTCTTTGTGTTGCTAACAGTACAGGTAAGGGGTTAGTACAAGGACAGCAATGACAGAAAAGCTGGGGCATTAGAGTGTCCATGGAAAAACATGTAACAGCTTATAAAAGTTACAATCCTAGAACCAGCGCTCAGCACTGCTTGCAGGCAGCTGGGCTCTGTACCCTGAGAATCTCTTCTCTCTGCAGTTCTTCTGGCCAGTCTCCTCCTCCCCAGTAGTTGTTTAATCCTTTATATTTTGCTGGAACAGCCCCTCTTGAATCCTTCAACAGTGTAAAGAATAAAGTGTAGGCTTACCCTCTGATAGGAAGAATACAATTCAGACTCTACAAGGATGACTACATTGCAGAATCCTTTGCTATGCCTCACTGACAACGAGCGTGAATACCGTTTTTGCTGTGACTCACCCTGCCAGGTGAGGTGCTCCCACGTTAAAGATCAGGATGATACATTTTTGCCCATTCTTCATCCTGTCCCACCGCCCCCAGGGGAAACAAAATAAACTAAAACACAAGAGCTCTTCAGTTTGGTTCCTACCAGCCAATATTAACTTATAGAGGCATCCTGGCAAACACAGCCCCCTCACCCTCACCTTCATGGCTCGGCAGAACAGGCAAGTTCTGAGGAGAAGTTCACTCCAGAAAACTACAGCTTCCATAAATATATATAACCACTAACAAAATTATTCAAAGAATTCTTCTTTCCTTATTATGTCCTATGACTCAACATATTAAGACTTTGAAATTCACTTTATTTTTCCCACTTCTTTCTTCCCTTCCTTCCCTGAAGTAAATACTTGGCTGGGCTCTTGCATAACCTCTGCATTTGTTGAGAAGCCCCAGATGTACTGTCTGTGCTTATAGTCTTTGAACAGCTTTCTAGGGGACACAGCAGCCCAATCCAACAGATTAGGGTGGCCCCAAGTCAAAAGCTTGTTCGGCTGTCAGCAGTCCTGAACCACAGCATTTTACCTCTGAGGTCTCCTGAGAGATTTCTCTTTACACGTGTATGGCTTTTCGTGTGCTAATGTGAAAGTGAGGAAGACGCCCCAGCATCCTGCCATGGTCTAGGCCACTCACTAGCATACCCACCCCTCTTCTCTACACCTCCTGCTGCCATGACAGAGGTGTCCAGCCTCCCCCATCTGAATCCTTGTTTGCCTAGCCATCCCGTCTCCTAGGAGACTGCTACTTCCCTGTGCCAGTTCTTCATCATCTTCCTCCAAACCTCTGCTCTTGGTCCCTTCCAGCAGCATAGAACCATGTTCATCAGTTCACTCAGCCAACATCCCATAATGCTATGCCAACTCCTGTACTGTGCATGGAGGAAACACAGGTAATTCAAGATATCCAATGTCCTTTGAAGTTTTTGCTATCACTCTGACTCATCAGGACCATAATACCTAGGACCGTAAGTCCTGTCCTACTTGATCTTGCCTCATTCTCAGTGTCTGTTTCAGCTTTCACATATAGTAATCATAAAGTCAAGGATTGAATGCATCCATCCAAAAAGTAGCATTGCTTTGGCAACAGCACTCATTCAACCAGTACTTTGTGACCATCCTGCAGGCCAGGAAGTATTCCAGGGTAGTGGGTTGACTACAGACTCCTTTATTCTGACATAGAATGGGAGACTTTTTGATTAGCTGAATGCATACTGCTCTACCACTTTCTCACTTGGTCAAACACACACTGCCATGTGTGAAGAACAGGCTGTCCTGCTACACCCCTGCTCAAATCTCCCAGTGGCTTTCTGGACCCTTCTGAGCTTTTTTTTCTTTGTTGACACAGTAAAAATTACAGCCACATCACTTCTTAGGGTCTGTGTAATGACTGTACGCAATAGTGACTCATAGGCAAGTCTTGAGCACAGATCTTGCCTTGGTACACAGTAGGAGTTCAGTAAGGAGAAGTTGGGTCTATTATCCTTGCTCATCAGGATGGATAATGTAGCCTTGCTCTATCTTCCAGCCCCTCTTTTCTTACCTATAAAACACAGAGCCTACATGTCTGTTTCAGACACTGTTTCTTTCATGACATTTAGCCAGCTTCCCATTTATTTAACATGCACATATCTAGCATTTTTCTAACAGCCTCTGCAGCAGGGACCTTTCTGAGTACTCATTAATTCTTACATTAGCTCTGTGGGGTGAGTGCTGTCATGATCCCACTTAAAATGAGGAAACCAAGACACATAAAAGTAGGTCACAGCCCAGGCAGACTGGTTCCAACCTTGTGTGTCTTTTAGAGAGATTTTCTCTCTTTTTAAATGCACTTTTAATTAAAGTATGATGATAACACTTTTTCCTTACACCTTGCTTTCAGTCTCTTCAAAGTCCTCTCCCCCATATTCTTTTCATGTTTCCCATTTTCTTAAATTGATAAGCTCTTTTAAAAATCATTAGTACATGTATTTATCTATGGATATGCAAAAATATATAAATAACCAACTAGGGACTTGTCCCTGAGAAAGACTAACTCTCCTCCATGAGCCATCATTAGTTGCTTGTAGTTCTTGTCTAAGGAGCCCAGAGAGAAATCTTCCCTTCTAAGTTAGCATGTCTATTGATACTGCACTTGTTCGCTTCTTCTTTACACAGCCGTTGCTAGGAGACTGTTTTGCAGCAGACTTCTGGTCTCTTCTGTGATTTTCCATCAATTGTGGATGCAGCAGCTGTAGTACAGATGTATCCAATGTATCCATTGGGGCTTATGGACTGGGAAATGGGAAATGGGGAGGCAGAGCAAGACTCTGACTTTGGGAGGAAGGATACTAAAAGAGAAGGAGGTACAAAAGCCCCTAGACACTGTGTGTGTGTGCGTGTGTGTGTGTGTGTGTGTGTGTGTGTGTGTGTGTGTGTGTGGCTATGAGAGAGAGAGAGAGAGAGGAACAGAGAGATGGAGACAGATTCTGTGGGGCAGGTCTTAGAGAAAGGAAGTTCTGCCCCTGGGTTGGCAGTGCTCCCAACGAGAACCATAGACTACCAAAAACTTTAGGGCCATGAACAAAAAACCCTCTTTTTAAGTTGAAGCTACTTTCCTCCATCCATTATATTCTCCCAACTCCCCACCTGCTCAACTCTACATCTTCTCATCTCTTTCTTTAGGAAACAACAAATAAAAGCAGAATTTAAATGAATCACATCACACTCACACACACACAAACACACACACACACACACACACACACACACACACACACACACACATACACACACACACACACACACACACACACACACACACACAAAACAAAACAAAACAAAAACATAAAAACAAATACAAAAACCATAAACCGTAACATACAAACAAAAGACAACTTAAAAAAAAAAAAAAAGAAAGCCCAATGTAAACAGTGTGAAACAATACCAAATCCCTCTAAAACACCACTGAGTTTAATTTATGTTGACCTCTTACTGCTGCATCTGGGGCCCACCCTGGAGTGTAGAAACTTCCTGTCCAATGGTTGATCAGGGTAGTTCCAACTTCTAAAACATAAACAATATAAACCATTTTAGTTGTCCTTAGTTCCCTCAGAGAGGATGAAGGTAAACATCAACTACTGAAGACACCACATATTTAGGGCACAGAACCTAGACGATTAGAGCTCACTCTAACCTGACAACCTCTTTCCTGTGGCATAGCTTTTATGGTATCAGAAAATGTCTGCAGGCTGCTAAGAGAAGGAAATAATTCATAACCCTCTACAGTTATGATACCTGTGAACTACAAAATGCCTGAAATGTCAGGATAGCCATAAAGGGCAAGAAGTGGCTCCCACATACACATATTGATGGTAAACAACAGCTATCTACTTGGACCTATGGCCCACTGGTATTAGAGGCCTAGCCAACTTTCCAGAGCTAGTGAGGCTGTGGGTTTTAGAAGAGAATCCACTGTTGCCATCTTGCTAGACCTACACTTTTATCCTTATACCTACAGAAAAGTGTAGCTATTACTCCTTATCAAAGAAGCTTCTCTTTAGAGCAAATAGAGACCAGTACAGAAAGCAATGGTACACAGCTTCTTTTCCAATAGCATAGTATTATTAATGTGTTTAAGCTCTGGTAACCAAAATAGAGAGAAATACTTGGCTCTTAAAACCTGTGTTCCCTGAGGAATCCTGACTCACGGCAGTGCAGATCTGATGTAGAGGTGCCTGTGAATATCCATGTTCCCACCAGGCTGGCTGCTCTTGGATACTGAAGAGCTAAGGAGATTAAGAAGTTTGTATTAACTGCCCCAAGAGGTCTCTGTTCTCTGTGTTTCCTGTACTCCTGTCTGGTCCTCATGGGGACCAGGGGAGGCAGGTACTGTTTCTGTCCTGATTTTAAAAGAGGTTTTTGTGTGTGACTTATTCAATGTTGTTTGGCCAGTAGATACAGACCTCTAATTTGGGCAGCCTGGCTTACCTTTGTGCCAAGCACTCATCCCCTGTCAGGCTTTCCTTGGATGTTCTGGCTCATAATGTTTATGCATATAATCTTAGGAATAGAAGAACAGTTAAAGGAAATTATATGCAATGGCTATCTTGTAAGTGTGTGAGCAAAGTGTTTGTCTATACACACAAATGGTAATTATTCATATAATATTATATATGTGCCATTCTTACTCAGACCACCAGGATACCTGTGTAGAGATGAAAGCTACAAAGTCTCACAGAAGGCAACATATGTGTTTTTAATTACTTTGCCTAAAGTTTCTATAGCATGCCATACCCTGGCAATGTGTGTGTGTGTGGGGGGGGTTGTCAAGGTGAGAAGCATGAAGCCACATGTCTCAGTGAAAATTTATACTTATCATCTTTTAATTAACATCTATTCTGAAATGCTTCTGACCTTGAGTCTGGTAGGACTTATAATTGACACAATGAGATTAAGAAACTAAGTAACCAAAGAGCCCCAAGGGAGCAAATGCTTTCTAAGACAGAGCAGCCCAGTGCTCTTTAGGCTGTAGTATCAAATGCACTTGGACCACAGGCATTGTGTTTTCTTATAATTCTGAAAGCTAGAATGTCTGAGGTCCAGGGATCACAGACTTAAAATCTGATGTCCTTAGCTGGTACATTATCTAGAGAGCATGGGATCAGAAGCTTTAAAAAGGGCACTGATGCAGTCCAACACCATGACATAGTGACCCCTAAAATCCTCATCTCACACCAGCCTAATGCCATCACATTAGAGCTGAGGTTTTCAACGTATGAGCCGGTAGGGAAGATGCAAAGCATTCAGTGTGTTACAAGGTACAGTTCCTGGTTCCAAAGAGGAGAGGAACGTGCTCCAGAGAACAATTAGAGCTGGGGTTTGTGTTGTGCATTCCTTAAAAGGTGCCTTAATGAGATTATTAGATTTTTAAGTGTCTCTAAACCAAAAAAAAAATTCAAGCATAAACTGGTTTATATAGTGTCTAGTCACATGAAACATTATGAACTTTAGTGGCTCATAGTCACTTGCCACATTACTGGGTGACAGGTTTCCACTCAAGCTGCAGCTGCTTTTCCTGAGTCATTGACCCCTGGCCAGGAGGCCAATATAAAGAAAGAGCTTAAGAGATACTGTTTTGTGTCCTTTAGAGACTGAATAACAGTGTTGCTCACTACTTAGCTGTCAAAGAAAAGCAAAGTTATCTCCCATTCGCCTTACTTTCCCTCTCTGTAAATTAAAGTATTGGGCTGGTGAGATAGCTCAGCAGGTAAAATACTTATGACCCAAGCCTGATGACCTGAATTTATGCCCCAGAACTTACTTAAAGGTAGAGAGAAAAACACCTCTACTATAGGTATCCTTTTATTTAATCTCTATAGGTACTCCATGGCATACACATTTTATACCGTATGTACACAAAATAGTGTTAAATATTTTTAAAGTAACTGTCTCTTCAGAAAGGGTCTTGAGAGAGTCATAAGAGATACACTTGACAACTTCAATAAATGTCTCATAAATGTTTGTGGCTGCCATTGTTCCCGTTTTCTTGAAATTTATAAACCTTTCTTCTGAAAGTCTTTGAGCATGTTAAACCTCTAAAAGCTTCAAGGAAAACTATTTTTCCCATGAGGACTTATCTTTGTTATTGAGGGCCTCAGACCTCCTTTGCGAGCACAGTGTCTTAATTAGCTTAGTACGAGTGGAAGGCACCTGCTGTTCCACAAGTGCTAGCTGAGTGGGTGTGATTGGCTCTACAGAAGCATTTCAGTGGTGGCGTGAGGCAGTTTTGGCAGAGGCTCCAGACTTTAATGCTTCTCCAAATCTGAAATTAGGAGGAAGCTGCAACTATCTTTCAGCAGGTGAAATTGCTTTTCCAAATTAGATACGCCTGAATTGTTTTCCTGGTCCCTTCTCCTAATTAATTCTAACTTATTGTGGCTGTGCAGCAGAATTCTAGAATATGTTACTATACAGACATCACTGGGAGCATACAGACCTTGTGTTTACCAGTATGAATTACAGGGAAAAAAATTATACCCCAAATCACAGTTCAGGGCAGCATTTCCCACCTAGGAGACTATGACTTACTTAGTCACCCCTAAATATACACATTATAGAATTACCTTCCCTCCACCTTGAACCTGTTGAGGGTGGAGATTCTGCATCATTGTGTCTATTATAGATTCAGTCATGGAGCAATGACTCAGCAAATTCTGCATCATTGTGTCTGCTATAGATTGAGTAACATAGCAATGACTTAGCAGATTCTGCATCATTGTGTCTGTTGTAGAATGAGTAACAGAGCAATGACTCAGCAGATGCTGAATCATTGTGTCTGTTGTAGATTGAGTAACAGAGCAATGACTCAGCAGATTCTGCATCATTATGTCTGTTGTAGCTTGAGTAACAGAGCAGTGACTCAGCAGATTCTGCATCATGTGTCTGTTGTAGATTGAGTAACAGAGCAGTGACTCAGCAGCTTCTTCCTGACTAGCTGAAGACATGAGTGAAATAATGGCATGGTTATGCGTTGGACAAAGTGGTTGAGAAGCAGGACATGGTTGCTCTTCCATATCATTCTAGGACTCTTGAAGTTGATGCAGGAGGATAACAACAGTGGATTCACATATACAGAGTTCTAGGCAGCCCAAGCTACAGAGGGACCCGATCTCAAAATAAAACCCATGAAGGAAATATTAGAACATATAGGCTAGAAAATAGTATAGGTAGGCAAACCCACAGTGTTGAACAATCACTTAAGCCTAGAGGAATAATTCTTGTCAAAAAAACTTTCAATGTTAGCAGCAGCAACTTCAGTGGAAAACCGAATTACTGCCAAAGGCCGATTACCTAAGAATTTCTCACTCAATGGGTCCAAGGAAACTGCAGTTCCAGACTGCTTGGTGGCTCACCATACCACCAATGCCATGCAGATCTAGAAGTGCCTTAGAATTTAGAATATCGTACTATAGTTGATGATTGCAGACACATTGCAAGGTTTGCTATCCATTTATTTGAAAATATGCTGGTGTTATTTTACAAACTCATTGTAAGCTAACTATCTAATAAGGATTCTTTATGTTATTTTTGTGATAGAAACAAAAGCACACAGTATAATCTTCATTACTCTTTTTTTTCTTTTATTGGATTTTTAAAAATTTATATTTCATATATTATTCCCTTTCCCCGTTTCCTTTCCAGAAACCCCCTATTCCATCCCTCCTTCCCCTGCTTCTATAAGGGTGCTCCTCCACCCACCCACTCACTCACTCCTGCCTCCCCGCCCTGGCATTCCCATATACTGGAGTATGGAGCCTTGACAGACCAAGGGCCTCTTTTCCCATCAAAGCCCTGGAAGGCCATCCTCTGCTACATATGCAGCCGGAGCCATGGGATCCTCCATGTGTACTCTTTGGATGGTGATTTAGTCCCTGGGAGCTCTGGATGGTCTGGTTGGTTGATATTGTTGTTCTTCTAATGAGGTTCAAACCCCTCAGTCCTTTCTCTAACTCCTCCATTGGGAACCCCGTTCTTCCTCATAAGTATGCATTAGTGAGGCTTGGCTGGCAAGAGTGTTCTGCTTTTACAGAAGACCCACAAACTTATTTCCAGCACCCATATCAGGCAGCTGACAGCTCCCTGTAAGTCCAGTTCCAAGAGATCACACGCTCTCTTCTGGCTTCCCCAGCCACCTTCATGAACATGCTGTATAAACAGACAAGCAGATGCATACACATAAAATTAGAAAAAAATGAATAAATGTAGCATTGTACAAAATTTAGGTATACACACCATATACAGATCTCTCAAACTTTTTATCTAGGATAGCTATACTTTATAACCAGGCCAGCTCTTCTTCTGTATGCTCTGTACCCTCAGCGACCACTATTCTACTTTCTGTGCTTTAGAGTTTTGGCCGTGAGATGTCCCATGTAAATGGAATTATGCATTATGTTTTTATGACTGGCATAGTCCACTTTACAAAATTTTCCAAAGGTTTATTTATATTGTAACATGCTTTAAAGTTTCTTTGTTTATTAAGACTGAATGTGCTTTTCATACATACAATCAACTTCAGAAATTTAGGTTACCCATGAGTCTTGGCTCTTTGGAGCAGCAATTCAATAATGGATATCCACATATTTATTTGAAATCTTACTTCAATCCTATTTGTATATTTTAATATATACACAAAATTAAAAGCATGGATTACACAGCAATTATATGTTAATTACTTGAGGAGCACCCATACATTTTTTATTATTTTTGCATTGTTTAATATTAGTATTACTGTTCTTGAGAATTTTATTCATATATACAATGAAACACTGTCATTTATTTTCTTATTTCTGTCCTCCAACTCCCCATAAATTCTCCCTTACATGGCCTGCTTCCAACTTCATGTTTTGTTTTGCTGATAACCTGCTAAGTCCCATTAGTGCTGACCATATGTTCTTGGGCGTGGGGCCATCCACTGGAGCATGGGAAACATTCCAGTGCCTGTACATTAAAAAAAAATAGAGAAGAAGAATTCTCCCCCCTCCTACAGCTGTCAACTGCCAACTGCATCCCAGAAAGGAGAGAGATTTAGAGAGTACTCCCCTAGCAGTTCCCAAGTGTTAGTTGGGCTGATCATGTCATCATGGGCAAGACCTGTGGACCAGGCCACGGCTGGTGTGAGCTCAGGGGTAGGATAGACTTGTTGAGTCAGAAGTTGGCATTTTTTAGCACTGCTCCCCATCTTTCAGTTCTTATTTTCCCTGTACCTTGTTGGGGATTCGGAGAAGTGGTAGGTTGAGAAATACGTTACATTCAAACCTGAGCACTCAGTCATCACTTCTTAGTCCTTTGACTAAGTCCTTAGACCATGGCAGAAAAAAGCTTCTCTGACTGAGGTTGAGATCGAGAGCAGCCCAGGTCTGTTAGTATAAACATAAGTATTTCTATGGCAATTCGATAACATGGCCATTTAGCAAAGTAACAGTAGCAGTTTCTGCACTAACCTGTGACGACAAGCTATGGGCTTTCTCTTATCAGAATTACAGACCCAGGCATGGTCTTTTCTGGGGTAGTCTTCAAATCCAACCAGAATGTGGTTGATTGGCCAATATCCTGCACACCATGATATGCATGAGTGGACACATCTTGCCTGATAGGTCAGTATCGGCTAAGAGCATAGTTACCTCCTTTCCTCCAGCAGTCTGCATGGCACCTTCCAGTATTACGAAAGCTAGGTAGCATGCATATTTTGACATCAGTTTGAGGTTGATTTCTTCATTTTCTTTAGCCACAGTGTGCGGTGTCATCCCCAATAGAGCCTTACTATATAGCCTTTGTTGTTTTGGAGGCCTCTGGGATCTCATTGACCAGTAGTAACTCCTAGGGAGGTACCCCATTCCTTGCACTGTGATTTTCATTACCTAATCTAAGTCTTTGGGGAGTGGTATTATCCACCTGTGCAGGGTGATTCCATTCCTTCCCACAACCCCTTTTAAGTTATATTTTGAAATTAGCTTTACTAAGGAATTTACCTAAACCATTTCATGTATCTGTAGTTTTGGCTAACCTGTCCACTGTTTTCTCCTCTTCCTCAGACCCCTTTCTTCCCCCTCCCCACTTGATTATTTTATTGCCAGTCTTGCATTTTCTTTTTGATCACGTCTATTTCACCATCCTTTCAGTTATCATTTTAATTGGGTTGTAAGATTGTAGGCTCTCATGTGGTTTTTCATATACCCGTCCCTTATGTTAACCTCCCCGTCCCACTTCTTTTTTAGCCCCTCATCCATTTCTTCTTCAGCCTTCCAACCCCAGTATTCCCACTGTCTACTTTCATCGTAATTACAATTTACTACTCTTCTCCCCTTAACAAGTACCTCCCCCACCTCCTCCAAAAGAAGACACCTTTCTAGTTTTCTAGTGTCTTACAGTTAGTATTTCTATAATTGGGATAAAACCATGACCAAATGACACTTGGAAGGAAAGGGTTTCTTTCATTTTTAACTTCCACATTATAGGCAGGCCTAGAACTCAAGGCAGGAACATGGCTCAGACTGGCTCCCTGTCATTGCTGCTGCTGCCCTTTGCCCCGTGGTACTGCCATCTGCAAAATTCTGGAGTTGTGCCTTCTGCATATGCAAAACCCTGCATCTGGGTTGTGCCTTCACCGATAGCTTCTCCTGGGCTCTCTTTAAGATGCTACTTGATGTCAAACCTCATCCTCTCTACGTGGCCCTTAGAGCACCTCCTGAAGCAGAGGCTGCACAGCCTCTCTTGGCCTCTCACAGTGTTAAGCCTCAGCTGCTCTCATGACCCTTCATGCCTTCAAACCCAGCACCACCTGGACAATGCTAATAGCAAGTTCAGTTGGTTGCATGAGATACTTTGGTCCTCTCTGGACCAGTAGACAAACACTCCCAGAAGATTTGATCGTAATGAAGCTGATCTCTTAGTTGGAGCTGATTTCTCAGCCTCGGCTGATGAGAATTAATTATTCCAGTAAAACTAAGTTTTTACTACAGTGGTGTTAATCAATCTCTTGTTAATTACAGCTGATTCTTTAGCTCCAGAAAACCAGATACAAAATAAAATTCACACAAATGGCCCCAATAAGTTTTTAATATATTCTCAAACTTACTACTGCTATTTTTTTTATCTCAAGTAAGAAAGCATGTTTCCAGTGTACGTGTGGAGGTAAGACGATTGGTACACTCAGCGTATTTTCATCTGGTAAAGTCTTTTCTTCCTCCTCCAATGAAAGCAGTGCTTCTCAGCCTTCCTAGTGCTGTGACCCTTTAGTGTGATGCCTCCAACGTAAAGTGATTTTCATTGTTACTTTATAACCCTGATGTTGCTCCTCTTAAGAATCATAATGTGAACATTTGATATGCAACCCTCAAAGGGATCAGGAACCACAGGTTGAGAACAACTGGTTTAAGTATTTATTTACTTTAAATAAATAGCAGTTGTGTGCCTTTATGGATGCAGTGTGAACTCTTGAAAGTAACATGAGGGAGCAAATAGCCCTTTAGCTCACACGTGTCTAGCCTCTGCATTTGTAACCTGACCGAGAGGGGCTGTATCATGTGCTCCTATTTGATGAGCCTTCATGCTCTTTCTTGGGGATGATTACTAATTCAGATTCCTTCCAGCCATGGCAGTGTTTCTGTTTTCCATATCCTCCCCAAGTTCTTTTATCATCGTTCAAAATAATCACCATTGTAATAGGTGTGGTGAGGTATTGTGGTTTCCATTGTTATTTCCTCGATAATTTGACTTGTTGACCAGTTTTATGATATCTGTTGATATACAAAAAAGGAACTGTTTTTTTTTTTCTCTTCATAGTAGGGGGTTCACACTGCAACCTATTTGGGATCAGACTTGTTGCAATTCTACTTTGGCCTACTGAACACTCAGGTTACAGATAGGACTCACTATTCCTGGTTTCTTTTGACCATGTGTTCAGACCCTCTGGTCATTGTTTAAATGAGTTTAGTGCACTATTGTTAAAATTCCTTGTGTGGTTTATATTTTTGTCCCTGTATTGGATATTGGATTGGGTTTATGGTTTCAAGCATTTCTCCCAACCCATTTCTGCATTTCTGGTCTCCCTCCCCCCGACTCTGTTATGTAGATGTCCTTTTGTTTGATCTGGGCATATTTGTTTCCTTTTGCTTTTGTAACCTTAACCAAGGAGAGCAAAAATCAAAACATTGGCAGTAAAAACTGAGTAAGACTCAAGTAAACAAAAATATTTTCAATGTTTAGATATTAAAAGTATTAGTGTTACTAATATTTATAAGAGATTCAATAAATCAAAATTCCAAAGTTGTTTTTCACAGAGACAGAAGAAGCAATCCTACATTTCACAAAGAACTACAAAAAGAGCCCAAATAAACCAAGCCCCATGAGGGGGGAGAAAGAAAAAAGAAACAAACAGCCAGGATTTCAAAGTACAGTGTAGTGTGTTATAAAACTATTATAATCAAAGCATCAACAGACAGATAATATCAAACTAGATTGGTGAATGAGACAGGACAGAAAGGTCAGAAATACACTCACCAGTTTACAGTCACCTGACTTTCAATAAAGCCACCAAGTGAGCCCAGTGAGTAAGAGTTTCTTCAATAAATTAGGCTCAGGAAACTGGACTTTCGTGTGTAAAAGAATGAAATTTGACCTTTATCTCAGCCCATGCACAAAATTAGCACAAGATGGATCTAAAGACCTCGAAGTAATACCTGAAAATATGGAAGTGTTTGAACAAAATATGCTGAGAGCTCTGTGACCTTCGTCTGGGCAGTTATTGTTTTAGATCCCTATTTTTAGCAGATGGTTTTGTCAGTGGGTTCTTGGTTGCTGTTCTGTTTTTTCCGCACAGCTTTGGACACAACCATCCCACAACTTCTGGTCTACCAAGGTTCTCCTGAGAAGCAAGCGCTCACGTCACGATCTGTTCCTGTCTAGCATTTAGCAGTCTTTTCTTGATACTCTGAGTCAATTCTCTCTGGCTTTACCTTTGGATGATTTTCTTACAGGGTGTCTTTCATCTTTTTTACTTTGGGTTTATTTCTGTTGGAATCCTTTGATCTACCTTTAGTTTTATGTAGTGCAATTTTGATGATTATTTCTCCAGATAAGCCAGTGTCCACCCCTTTCCTATCTTTCTTTTTCTGAGAGTTCTGTAATTTGTACATCACTCCCTAAAGTCCTCTGACTCACTAATTTCTAGTGATATGTCTTTAGATTTGCAGAGTTGCTATTCTCTTTGATGAGGTTTGCTAAGTAAAGCTTCAGTGGCGTCCAGCTTCGCCTGTTCTCCAGACCCCATGCCTTCCCTCTTTGTCCTGGCTCTTTACTTTGTGTTCAGCTCTAACATGCTCACATAATTTTCCTCTTGTTGCTTGCTCTGGCAAGGTAATTGCTTTGAATTTTTTTAGATCTTCAGCTTCCATATATATTTTTAGGGCTATTGTCCAGAGATTTAACTAGCCACTTTTCTCAGGGCACAGTTTTCTGACCTTTTGGTGTATTTTTTATTTTTATTTGTTATTGTAAACTGTACATCTGAAAAAGAGAAAATCAAAACAACCAACCAACAACAAAAACCTACACATTCTCCCAGACTTTAAAGCATAGCATTTCATGAATGCATCAGGGTTGTAGGTCCATCTGCAGATTTTGGGACAGCTCAAACTTTGCCTGTGTTTTTCTTTTTGTTTTTTTGTTTTTTGTTTTTTGTATCTTCTCTGGCTTCATGTGATTGCTCCCAGACCGACAGAATGATTACAATTTTTTCTTTTTTAAGTATATATAATTTCTTCCTCCCTCTGCTGTTTGTCCATGGTACTGCAGGACTCTGACATTACAACCAGTCTCTAGGCTCCCTTGGTCTGGATAACTCCCACACTTCCAGTTAAATGTGACCAAAACCACTCAATCATGCAAGCCAATGCAGAAATCTAAAGCATTACAATCCCTTCCCACTCTTGTAATGCCCCCTATAATATAATCCATAAGCTGGTACTTACTTCCGATTGTGCCGTGCTGCAGAAGCCTCCATCAGTGGCAATGCCAGATCCTATGAGCTCTGGATCAACCAACGTTTAAATTCTTCTCTCTTCTGTTCCTGCCATCTACCCACATCAAATGACATCGGCTCCCTAAGAGCTCTCCTGTCACTCTGGACAGATCCAGTCCCTGCCCAGGCAACCCCTCTTAAAATCTGGAAAGTGCCCTTATGATTCCTTCTCCTTCCTCCCAAGGGAGGTGTGAGTTGTGCTGGCCTTGGGGGAAGGGATGTGGTACTTGAAATGAGTTGGCTTTCTTACTCACATGCAAGTGGCTGCTCCTGCTTGAGTGGTCTGGGTGCTGTGACTTCCTAGCTGATCACAAGCATCTCATTGAAGCTTTGCAGGTGGATGTTAAGTCACTGCTTCTATAGAACTAGGCCCAGGGCTTCGTATTCTTACATCTTACTGTTGCAAAGGATTTTTTAAGTTGGGATACATAATTTTGGACTCTGTGGTCTTTACATCTTTACTCAAAAAATCTGAAATAAATGGGCTTAATGAAAATCTTGAAGATGAAAGGAAAAGATAAATGTTGGGAAAAAACTTGAGAGTCTTCTAAGAAATGTAGTTTTTAATAATCAAAACATATTCTTAGTATTTAACTAAAGGCAAATGGACCTTAGTTCCTGATGCCTCATTTCTCCAGCTGAGTAACAGTAGCTTGAGAAAATGCTTGAAAGTTTACATATAGGATAAGAGGATGGAGGGAGGAAGAAAGAGAGAATATGAACATATAAATAACAGTAAGCATGTGAGTGTACAGATATAATAAGTAGCTTATGATTGTTTTATAATGTAACAAACTATCAACTCCAGCACCCCAAATATATGCAACTTATCAACTATTCTTCAGTAAATAGAAAAATATGATTTATAAAGCAAATCAGAGTCTCTCCATTTGAATCCCCATTAAAGTGAATACATTTTAATACTGTTTATAAAGAACTGTAAATAATGGGTAAAGTGATGGGAGTTTTCAGGAGGTGCTGTGGAAAATGCCTGGCAGAGTGGGGGGGGGCAGGTAAACATTGACTCCTAGGGCTAGGACGGGCCTCAGACAGGCCCAGAACCCACTAGGGGACCAAATCTGGGGCAGACTTCACTGCAGCCCAGAGTAGAGAATGAGCAGCAGTTGCAAGTCTGAGCAGGACAACCATGTGACTCCTTTTCCCAGGCAGCCATGCTCCCAACTGCAGTCAGGTGGCTCCACACATCAGACATGATAAATCAAGACCAGACACACCATGCTTCACGTCCTCTAAGACGGAGCCTTTTCCTCCTGTTTCACTCTGCACTCTGCACCCTGAGGAGGGCTCACCTTTAGGAAGGTCAGCTGATAGCCATTCTGTATGGGGAGGGCAGACATGGGAGAGAAATCTGCAGACGTAGATATGGGGAGCTCTTTCCTGTCTGCTAACCACGTTTCTGTCCAGATGCTCCAGGGTATCTTGTAAGTATGTGAATAGACTCCCTGTATCAAAACAATACAAGTGGTCATCCAAAAAGGACAAATATTGGAAGACAGGTTAAAATGAGATTATCAGAGATAGATGGGGGAGTAAAGGTAGAGGAAGAGAGACTTACAGGAAAATACAACGTATAAAGTTTAAAATGATGAAGATAAAAATATTGTAGTATAAGAAGAAAATGAGAGAAGATATACTCAAAATGTAAGACCATATTGCTGATTTTAAAATATGTAGAAATCTTGGAAATTAAATATGCTGCAGCATACTTCCACACTCAAGAAAGCCGGGCAGTCGAATAATGGAAATTTCCGAGAAAGAGACAGGAACACTAGAGAAAAATAAATGGATAATTGGTTCATGATCCTTCATGTTTGACTGATTTCCTCTCTGTTCAGAGAGCAAAAATGGAATAAAAGTAAGACAAAGCCGAAAAGCAGAACTAGAACATTCTGCATGGCTTCGGGAAAATAAATGCTTCAGAAAAGAGCACCACAGCATGAGATATCGGTGCACACGGTAGCAGGGATCTTGTGGACTGTATCCCACGGCAGACTAGGAGCAGCCAGGCCTGGATGTTTCCGGTATTTTGTAATGGTTTATTTTTCCTCAGTACCCGTGTAAGGTGTAATAGGATCAAGACCTTTTAAGATCCCAATGGTTCTAGGTTCAAAGTCTCAAAAATCTTCAGGAACAGCTTGTTCCAAAAACAGGAAATCTGCAGAGCAGGAAAGGTGAACTTCTTGGAAGTTCAGCTAGGAAGAGTGATTTAAGTACGTCAGTTCCCCAGGCAGGACACAGGAGGGTGCTGTGGAGCCTCTTCAGGGCTGGGTGTGGGGCAAAACTTAACAATTTTTTATTTTCTGTTTAATTTTGGAGCATCGTTGCCTTGAGGTAATAGAAACTGAACCTGTTGATGAGAATGAACTATTGAGGGGCCAGAGAGTGGGTGATGGTCGAAGTCTCAGGTTGCAATTTTGGGGTCATAATGAAGAAGAAAATTCAACCCTCTCCTTGTGTATGTAAGGATCGAGTCCCTGTCTTCTGGAGAAGAAAGTCGGGACTGTAGCACATGTAAAAGACAGCATAGGAACTGTCCTTTTTGGCAAAATGGTGACTTCTAAAGGACAATGTTTTCCGTGCACGGTGCTGGAGTGGAAGTCGAACGTAAGACTTGTCGATAGCTGAGTTTCGAAGGGTTGTTTGAGTTTATGTTTGGCCGTCTTCTTATGCAAAATATAGCAAAGAATTTTGAAAACATGAAGAGATTGTTTTGGTATATTACAATAACAGGAAATAAAAGCACTTTTAGAAGAGAAAAAATTAAAAATTAGCAAAAACAGGATATGCCTATAGTTAGTACTTGATCTAAACAAAGTGTTATTTTTCTACCTTTTGTTGCCATACAAATTCACTGTTTCACCACAGAGGATTGAATATTTTGCTATAAGTACATATTACTGTTAAAATGTATATGTTTTACAGACATATCTGTACACTTCTCGTCACAAAAGGGGGATTATTGTAACTTAGTGCTGTATCATTTTATGTTGTAGTACTCATGAAGCTTAAATTACTGAACCAGAGAGCACCCAGATCACACCTGCTCCTAGCAGATGTCAGTGTGCATAGGCTCCAGCCCTGGGAAGGTGGAGTGATGGTTGGACAGGACTTGGCTATGAGGAACTAGAGACAGGAAGAGCGGAGTCATGCTCTGCACCTGTGTCCTTTCTTTCCAATGAACCCCAATCAAGTGACATGAACAAGTTTTAACCATGACTGCTATGAGGACAGGAAAAGCTGCAATCAGTGGATCACAGACAAAAACAGATTTTACTTTCAGCAGGGATTCCTACCCAAGCTGCTGGTAGTGTTAGAATTCCATTGTCACTGTCTCTGAGGCATCGCTGGAAATCTGTTCTAGATGGGAAACTGATATCCCAAATTTTGGTCTAAAGGCCCCATATAGAGATGCTTCACTATGAGCCTAGATACAGAGTAGGCAGAATGTGACTTGTGTTGTCCTGGTTGTTCTGGGATGTCTACAGGAAGAGGCAGAAAGGGACTCGAGCTTCCATCTACACAGACCTCTCCTATTTCAGAATGAGTAAGTTAACTCTTTGTTCTTCAGTAAGGACAAGATTCATTTTCTCATTCATATGCTAGGGGAGTCTGCAAATCTCCAAAAATGCCTAGAAAATAGGCATTTCTTGCAAAAACATAGGGAGCTAGGGAATTTGGAAGCATCTCTCTGCTACTTCAGGTCTACACCAAAGCATGAAAGACCACAGCTGCTTGAGAGGAGCGTAATTGGACAGGCACTGTGACAGCTCTCCTTTTATGGCCATGCCACCCAGATTCTGCTTCTGAGGGGCATGCATTCCATGTGTGGTTTGCCCCTTACAGACCAACTAATCCTTTTTTCAGACCAGCTAATCCTTGCTGTCCTTTCTTGTGCTTCCTAGACCTCCCTCAGCTCACAGGCTGATCTTCAGAAGAAGAAGAGAAGGGCGCCAGCTCCTCCTCCACCACAGCTGCCACCACCGAGTCCTGTGGTTCCTTACCGCAAGCAAGATAAGGAAGAGAACAGGAAGAGCACAGTAGGTGAGCGAACACGGCCTGCTGTATGCATGTTTGGGATGCCTGCTTGAACTCACTCTTGTTAACCCTGGCAGTGGCATTCTTGTTAATTACATTAACCAAAAAATAAGTATGCTAAAGAAAGTCTGGACATGACTGGCTATGGATTTTTTTAATATTTTATTGACACTGAGGACAGCGTGGAGGATGTGAAGATGGCGTGGATGATAAATTATGCTTGAAGAACCCAAAACCCCAAGAGAAAGTGACCAATGGGGCTCATGTGAGTGGCTGTGGATTGTGTTGCTGACTGGAGGATGTCTAGAGAGGCTGTTTGCAAAGGTGTTTGTCATATGAAAGACATCTTAGACCTTTCATGGTATATAGAATTCGTGCCTTCCTAACCTGAATGCCCAAAGTCTGAAATTCTTCAGAATCTGAAACCGTTTGAACACCAGCATGATACCACAAACCTGTACCGTGAGGCTTGGTTTCGTGAACAAAATTATTTTAAAATTTCATAAAATTACCTTTCGATTCCATGCGTAAGGTATATATGAATTTATAAATGAATTTTACATTTAGACTTGAGTTCCATCACTGAGATACCTCATCATGTATATGTAAATGTTCTACCATTAGAAAAATCTGAAATCCCAAAACACCTCTGGTTCTGAGCATTTGGATGTCAGCCTCTGGGTTCCTATTTGAAAATAGTTCTTGCTTATACACTTTTGATACAACTGGCAAAACTCCAGTGTTGAGTGTGAGAGAACTCAAAAGGACCAGGATGGAGTCTTGACACCTGTAAGCAAGGAGTAAGTAACCTGTGAGATCATTATACTCCACTCTTGTGTGCTGTAGATCATGGCGGCAGACAGCACTGAGGGCTGGACATCCAAGATTCATGAGCCTCAGGAAGCTCGTTTTTATTTTAAAACCTTTTAGTATCCACCATTGCTCTGTAGTAGGAATACAACCAGCCCTTGCGAGAAGGAATTAGAACTCTGCAGCATTAGATTCTCTGGTTAAAAGTTCTATCAGAGCCCTGGCTGAAGCCATGAAGCAACCATGGCCATTCCTGGGTGTTTCTCCATTGACAAAGAGTCTTTGGCCCCACGGGACAATACTCCCAAACATAAGCAGTTGCACAGCCAGGTTCTGAAGTGTTAATAAGGGTGAGTTGGCTGTTTGTCAGCATCTTTGCTTTAGCCAGTACTTTAATTGTCAGTACTTCATTTATAACGCCTGGCATTTCATATCCTGAGCACCAGTTATCCAAAGGAGTAACAACCTGTGTTTTAAACCAGTTCTTCCCACTTCCTGGTGGAATATGATGTCAGTATAAAAAACAAGGCATGGAGAGGTGGCTTAGAGATAAAGGCTCTTGCCACCGAGCCTCTTGTTTGAGTTTGATCCTTGGAACCTATGGAGAGAACCTTCACAGGTTATCTATCCTCTGCAATTCACGCCAGACCCATACTCATGTGTGTGTAATACACATATGCTAAATAAACAAACAGACAAATAAACTAATGTGTAAACACACAAACACTAAACAAATAAATAACAAATAAATAGAATACAGAGGTTTGTTTAAAGAAGCATTCTTCAGAAGAATGGAATGACCAGTTCATTTACGCTGTGCTATTTTATTTTATGATGAGAGCCCTTTCCTCCCTCTAGGCTCTCCTCCTTTTTATGAATAAATACCTCCATTTTAAGAGAGAAATTGTGGAAACGTTTCTGGAAGTACCTACTTTAAGTATCATGTGTATTTGATAAGTCATTTTCTAAACCCAACACCCCATTTCCAGTCCAGGAAGGACCAAAGCCTCATATTCCCTGAACCCAGGTCCATTCTGAATGCGAGATCAGCTGGTGCCCATAGATGCCAACAGAGATGTGAGGCATGTGTCTAAAACTGAATATTGTACTAACATCCCTTCATTGAGAGATATTGCAAAGAAAAGATGTGGATGGTGGCAGTTTGCCATGCTTCCTCCTACCTGGTCCAAAACTTGGCTGTGGGGACAAGAAAATCCAGAATCCCTTTCTTTCTAAGAATAATGTAGCCTTTTGAGGGCAGGAGCTGGTAGACAAGGTCTTGTGTTTATTGCTGGGTGAATGGCTTTGATATTGGGTGTAGCTGGTCGAATGCAGAGGGAACTGTAATTTGACATTTTGTGTGGCTGCCTTTGTGCGGACTGAGGCTGGATTTGAAATTGAACATGGCTGCTTTGGTATTTGATACAGTATTGGATGTAATTAGTTTGGTATTAAATTTGGTATTGGGCATGACCTCTTTCTCAGTATAAAATCTGAGGTTGTATACGTATGCTTTGTTGTTGGATTTAGTGTTGGATATGGCTGATTTGGTGCAGAGTGGTGTGAAGTCTGCTGTTGAGTGTGACTGGCTTTGTGTCTGGTGAACAATAGCAGTATACCCTTGGCTAAAAGATGGGACGTCCTTTGGCTTAACCTTTGAATCCTTCCCATGTAGGTGTTGGACGTCAGGTGCCACAAAAGCCTCCCAGAGGCACAGCTCGGGGCCCACCCCAGTTAGTGCTCCCCCCGCCCCCACCCTACCCTCCTCCTGACACAGATGTGACAGAGCCTGTCACCTTTCCTGGGGAAGGCGCTGGTTCCGAGACCTCAGAGCTGAGACCCAAACGTACGTGCCTCTTGTTTCCCTTCCAGCTATGTGTTGGCCATCTGTCTTTCTGGTCTCTACTGCTAAAAATCTGTGTTCAGACATTCCCTTCTTGCTTTTGGTCATCTGTACCTTTCCTTTCCAAATGCTCAATGCAATGCATCTAGCTTCACAGAGAATGCACTGTGAATGTTGCACAGTAGCATGTAAGAATGATGTAATGTAGTCAGTCAATAGTTCCTACTCCATTAGACTTTAGCTGAAGCTGTGCTTGTGGGTATAGTCAGTGGGAGGCTCATGTTCTTGGGGTTGAGAGTTTCTTAAGAACAGATAGCAACAGCCTCTGGTGGAACAAACTTTGCCAGTCTGCTGATGCTCACTCAGGATGGACATGGATTTATATCAGGGCAGTTGGTATCCAGGAACTGGGAGGGCATCATTTATAAGTCAGCTTTAAACTCAGTGGCCGGTGGCTGGGCATTGGAATGCTTCTTTGTAGTCAAAGAAACCGGGCAAGCCAGAGAACAAACAGCTTTAGTCTAGCCACAGCCAGACCTAGTGTTCTATTTTGCATTTGTTTCTCATCATGCCCTGTCTTTCCTCACAGTCTCTTGGGACTTTTTATATTAATAAATATGTATAGTATTTCTGTTTTGAGACAGAGAAGTGCTTTTCGAGCCATACATGTTTGGAAAGCATCACCTTCATGTCAGGGCTGTGATGGTGCTTCTTACAAAGCAGGCTCTCTCATAGACCATGGATTCTAATGGTGTGGTGTCACACTGAAGTAGCCCAGTTACAATACAAACACCTGTATAATTATGCACTGTGGGAAGTTTGTCTTTGAAAATGATAACTACCTGCCCACTAACTTACCTCCTTTCTTTGGGCAAAATAATGATGATTCAATTTACTGCTTTCTACAAATAGTTCTTATTCCTTTCTATTATTTTTAGCCTCTTTCTATTGAGCATGCTTCTTCATGCAAATGAATTGTTATAAGGTATTTGATATTTAAGAATCAACTAAAATGCCTGGAGAGATGGCTCAGTGGCTAAAACAATGGTTGCTCTTGCAGAGGACCTAGGTTCAGTTTTCAGCACCCATATCATGGCTCACAACCATATGATGCTTTCTTCTGATCTCTGTGGGCACCAGCTATGCACATGGCTCACATACATGCATACAAGAAACTACTAATAGATATTAAAATAAAAATAAATAAATCTTTAAAGAAGAATCAACTAGATATCTGTCAATAAAATGATAGCTTTGTCATCTCAAACCATTGTGGCCTCTTTGAAGAGAGGGGTATTTCAGCCTCTTCACACCAACATGGTGATTTCAGTGGCTAATTCTATGACTGACCCTTACTCACAGAGTAGCCTCCATTTTGGGACAAGTGAACAGGATGAGCTGAGTAAGCACAGTAAAGCTCATGTTAAGGAGTGAAGACACCTACAAGATTTGCAGTGTAGTGGTCTACAAAGCGCGGAAGAGCCAGGTAAAGTCCTGAGCCATCTCCCCAGCTTGCCTTTCTGCAGACCCCCATATTTTTGACACCCAGCAGGGAGGCTGGGGCTGTAGGCAGATCCCAGCCTGCTCTGAGAATTCCCCAGAGGTCTCCAGGGTATGGAGTTAAGCAGTGGAAAGTTATAAGACTTGATTTCCTCTTGCCTTGTTGCTCAGATTTTTATTCTGTGGTAATCGCCGTCTGTATTTAAGTTTCCTTCTCTGGGTATGGCATTTGTTAGCCCTCCACATCATCAATCACCTTCCTTCCATCCTCCCCTACCCACAGGGGCACATGTAATAGAGTAGTCCTAGACAGATGCCCCAGAAGACATTAGATGAGTCAACAGATGCCATTTTATTCTGTCTCCCTTGGCCTTTGCAACACGGTCCTGCCCACTTGGACATCCGTGAGTCCAATTCTCTCTCCAGTGTGTGCATGAGAATCTTAAGTGTTTACTGCAGAGCTGTTATGTTGCCTAATTAGCAGAACTAGCCTGTCACTTGCTTACAACATTGAAAATGGATCACCTGCCTAATCAGGCAGACTACAACTTGCCTTTTTAAATTCAGGATTTAGAAAATAGGGGAAAAATGAAATCTTTATTTGCTTTCATTTCTTTCTATAAAGCAGTAATCTAATTACCCCTCTGACCTTGTCTCAGGAAAGGCGAAAGTGGTGGCCATACGGAGTGTCATATGTGTCTTGCCTTCTCCTAGTCAGACCTCTGGCTGTGTGAGGCGACATGAATTCTCAGTAGAGATATTTTCCTGCTAGCTCCAAGCTCTATTGTATTTTCTCCGGCTTTCATTTGTAAAACATCATTTCTTATAAAGGGGTTTCCGTGCCCTCAGTGTGATCTTGGGTATCTCAAGGGCCAGGTCGGGGGGTCCACCAGGAATCTCACACATAACACCATCTATAGACTCGACCTCAGCTCTGCCACCAGAGGGAATAAACCTGAAGTAACGGAGTGACATGTCTTACTAGAGGACCTCTGCCCTCTCTGTCTTACTTTGTCTACCACACACTCTTTTTCTCCCACTGGGCTGAAATCGTCCATGGGACACTTTGACTTTTCTGTGCCTGTTGTGATTTTGTACAACAGATGAATTTATTACACGGTTGTTAGTCTTTCATGGAAATAGGAAACCCAACCAATTTTCCTTTTGAGAAGTGATGGATTTGTACACTGATGTGGGAAGGCACAGAGAGGTTCTCGGAACTCTGAGCTGGTTTGATAGCTCCCACTCCACCTCTCTGTTTCACCCATTTCTTTCCTAGTCTTTGTAAATACTTGATCCATGGCCATGAAACCACACTTACTTGTAATGGAGGAAAAACAGAAAGATAGGATCTATGTGTACAGTCTCGCACAGATTTTGGACTTTTGGACATATTTGGGGTTAAGAGCTCAGAAGAGAGAAAATAGCCAATCATGTGTGAGATTTGCTTTAAGAGTGCACCTGTTACCACCTGTTCTCAAGCCCAACATGGATGGCAGCAACTTAGATACAGGTTCATATGGACTCCACACACTCAGCTTTTCAAGCAGGCTACATTATCTGTATACACCCATATATGAACAACCTACAATCTTTCTAGCTTGAGTTTTCCTAGTCATCTTTGTGAGCTTATCCTTTTCCTATCCTGTATTGCAGATAGTTGGTATATGCCTAAGGTGCTTGAAGGCTGTTGTTTTACTTACATTTTTGTTTGTCTTTAAGCTTGGTGCTTGATATAGTAAAGATCCCTCTTCCATTCTGCCTGGTTATACTGAGATCTGCTTGAAGCTAGAGGGAAGTCAGCAACATCACCCTAACTATAGGTTAGAATATCCTTAATGAGCCAGCATTCTGACAATGATCGGTGGCCATTTTACTTAAGAAAGACTGGAAATCTCAGTGGAGTTCAGTATACCATTTTCTGCTTGCTTCTTCATTCTTTTTGTTGGATTGAGTCCTTGGAATGTGGTAAATACCTCTAGAATAGTTACCAACAATGCCCTCCATATTAGCTTCCTTTGCTTGCTCCAATGATTCTTTTTTTTTTCCCATTTCTTTTTGTATTGTTGTTGTTGTTGTTGGACATATTTTACTGACATTTTAAATATTATCCCCTTTCCCAAATTGCCCTCCATACCCCTCTTTAATTCCCCCTCCCCCTGCTTCTATGATGGTGTTCACCCACCAACCCACATCCTCCTCCCTCCCCACCCTGTCATTCCCCTTGGGGCATCAAGCCTTGGCAGGACCAAGGCCTTTTCCCTTTGATGCCCAACAAGGCCATCCTCTGCTACATATGCAGCTGGAGCCATGGATCCATCTATGTGTACTCTTTGGATAGTGGTTTAGTTCCTGAGAGCTCTGGTTGGTTGGTATTATTGGTCTTATGGGGTTGCAAACCCCTTCAACTCCTTCAGTTCTTTCTCTAACTCCTCCATTAAGGACCCTGTTCTCAGTTCTACAGTTGGCTGCCAGCATCTGCCTCTGTATTTGTCATGCTCTGGCAAAACCTCTGAGGAAAAAGCTATAGCAGGCTCCTGTCAGCATGTACTTCTTGGCATCAGCAACATTGTCTGAATTTAGTGGCTATATATGGGCTGGATCCCCAGGGGAGGCAGTACCACATTTTCTGTATCCTTTCCTCTGTTGAAGGATATCTGGGTTCTTTCCAGCTTCTGGCTATTATAAATAAGGCTGCTATAAACATGGGAGAGCATGCGTCCTTATTATATGTTAGAGCATCAGTGGGGTATATGCCCAGGAATTGAACAACTGGGTCTTCAGGTAGTACTATGTCCAATTTTCTGAGGAACTGCCAGACTGATTTCCAGAGTGGTTGTACTAGCTTACAACCCCACCAAGAGTAGAGGAGTGTTCCTCTTCCTCCACATCCTCTCCAGCATCTTCTGTCACCTGAGTTTTGATCTTAGCCATTCTAACTGTTGTGAGGTGGAATCTCAGGGTGGTTTTGATTTGCATTTCCCTGATGACTAGGGATGTCAAGTGTTTCCTTAGGTTCTTCTCAGCCATTCGATATTCCTCAGTTGAGAATTCTTTGTTTAGCTCTGTACCCCATTTTTCAATAGCATTTGATTCTCTGGAGTCTAATTTCATGAGTTATTTGTATATATTGGATATATACAATATATATAATTGGATAGATATATACAAATGGATAGGCAGTCCTCTCTCTAATGTAGGATTTGGAAAGATCTTTCCCATTCTGTTGGTTGGCATCTTGTTCTAACCAACATTTGTTTTGTTGAGTCTTGATCTTACAACATAAACCATTGGTGTGCTGTTCAGGAAATTTTCCCCAGTGCCCATGTGTTCAAGACTCTTCCCCCACTTTCTCTTCTATTATTTGAGTATATCTGGTTTTATGTGGAGGTCCTTGATCTACTTGATGCAGCCTTGTACAGGGCAATATGGATCAATTTGCATTCTTTTACATGGTGACCACTGGTTGGATTAGCACCATTTGTTAAAAATGGTCTTTTTTTTCTACTGGATGTTTGTATCTCCTTTGTCAAAGATCAAGTGACCATAGGTGTATGGGTTCATTTCTAGGTCTTCAATTTTATTCCATTGACCTGCCTTCCTGTCTCTGTACCAATACCAGACAGTGTGTGTGTGTGTGTGTGTGTGTGTTGTTGTTGTTGTTGTTGTTGTTGTTGTTGTTTTTATCACTATTACTGTGTAATACAGCTTGAGGTCAGGGATGGTGATTCCCCCAGAAGTTCTTTTATTGGTGAGAATAGCTTTGCTCTCCTGGGTTTTTTGTTATTCCCAATCAATTTTCAAATTGCCCTTTCCAACTCTATGAAGAATTAAGTTGGAATTCTGATGGGGACTGTATTGAATCTGTAGATTGCTTTTGGTAAGATGGCCATTTTTACTATATTAATTCTGTTAATCCATGAGCATGGGAGACATTTCCATCTTCTGAGATCTTCAATTTCTTTCTTCAGAGACTTGAAGTTTTTGTCATACAGATCTTTTACTTGCTTGGTTAGAGTCACACCAAGGTATTTTATATCATTTGGGACTACTGTGAAGGGTGTCATTTCCCTCCCCCAGTGATTCCTAATAAAGGAAAAAAAATGACAAAATAGTCAGGAGACCCTTGTTACTTCTAAGAAGAGCACAGAGGTTGGCTGTGGCTTTAATGTTAGATAATCCTTTTACTCCTTTCTTCTGGATATTCCTGGATGTAATAGGTGAGCTGCTTTCATGAGACCCTGCAGACTAAACCTTATGTATACTGAGTACAAGATTAGATCTAGCAGCCCATTGAGTTAATGTGGAAGAAGGCTTCTCATCAGTAGATCCCACACATGATGGATCCCTTGACCTCATCTTGTGGGAGACCTCATACCACCGTCTGGTTTTCAGGCTGCTGCAAAACTGAAATAAGACATACCATTGCTTTAAGCTTCTGTGCATTGGTGCAGTTCATTTGGTAGCAATAGATAACTAATTCCAGTGACAAGTAAATGAAGCCTGCCTTCATGGGATGCTGTCTCCAATGAGGGAGTGTTATTTCGGAGAACATGGGTGGCAGAAATGGGCCCAAACTGGTCACCAGAAGTCCAGGTGTGATTTTCTTCTTACGCTTCAAGCAAGCCTGTCATTCTTTCATGAACAAAATACTTCAGACAGAGAAGATTATCTTTTCTAATCACTCTGTAGGAGGAAAGAAACTCATTGAAGAGTATCTTCATGTCTCATTGATCACATTGGGTAATACATTGGCCTAACACCTGACATGAATGGCCTCACCTTAAATGAACCAGTCCCATCCAGACATTGGAGTTGGGACCAGCTCTCCTTAAGAGATTCAGAAATTGATGGAAGCACTGGGCACCATGGTTAATATTGTGTGCATAGCTAAATCTTGAGTTTGCTTATTATCTGAAGAACATAAGATATTCTGTGAGCAAGTATAAAGAGAAGTGTCCAGGTAATGGACATCCGTAAGATAGACTTAAAGATGGTACAACCAAGAAAGTGAAAGCCAAAAATCACCAGGGAACAGTCTTTCTTAAGAAGGAACAGTGTCACCCAGGAGCCACCTCAGACTTTATGTCTACCATATCTCTCATTTTCTGCTTTTACAGAGCAGAGGAAACATTGATGGAGCTCCAAACATACAGTATAGACATCTTCCTCACCTTCACTAATCTGTTCCATAGAATCAGTTACTATTATCTAAATGAACAGGGAAGTTCCAGACATAGCACAGTGCCTTAAATTGTAGATTCTCCTAAGCCTTGTGATAAAGTTTCATACCATCTGTCTTTGTCCTGCCCATGACCTGCACCATCCCTTTGTCCCTGTATTCACACTGTTGCCACTGTTAGTGTCACTTGGTGGCATCTGCATTTTAAGCCTAGCTGTAGGGATACTGCAGCATACATGTTAAGTAATCTTTATTTTCCTTAATAATGGCCCCCAAAATAAGAGTGGAGTGATGGCGGTACTGTGCATGTCAAACTTGCTAAGATCTACGGTAAAAATATAAATACAGTGTCCACACGTGCACGTGTCTGTGTCTGTGTGTAGTTGTGAGAACTTTAGTTGTCTCAGTATTCTTTGGCATCTGGTGGGGAATTTAGAACACCTTCGTCGTGGCTGGAGAAAGATGTTGTATGCCTACTCAGTATCCAGAAACTAGAGAGTCTGACTTGTAGATAATATTGGGAGTAAGAAGATGGAAAAGTAGTGTTGGTGAGGTCATGTATCTAACTCATAAATCCTAAAAATGTTAGGTGTCATTTAAAATTACTTCCCGCTCTAGGAAACATTTTTTTTTTTCATATTCCCAAGCAAGTTAACTATAATCAAAGCACAGCCTTTCAAACAGCCAACAGAAGGCAGATGCAAAGTTCCCCATGCCAGAGGGTAAGCTCTTCCTTTTGCCAGCCATTCATATACCTACCTAGAGTTAAGGTTGCTTTTCTGTGAGTCACGAAGTAAGCTCCCTCATGGAGCACAGATGGATGCCATAAATGATGAAGCTCCACAGCCTCCCACAGCCTCCCGTAACCAAGTTCGTCTTCAACATGACTGTGTGTGAATGGTTCTTAACAGAATTTTAAGAGCAGGAGACTGATAGCTCTCTGCTCTGTATTCTTTAATCTTATTCATATTAATAAGCTTTCATATTTCCCATTAGATATCTACTTACACGTGCAAGCGCTTTATCTGCATGTCTAAGCCAGTAATACTGTGTGTGCGTTTGGATTTTGCTTCATAGCTTTCTAACCAGCTTCCATTCTTCCAGCACTGGAGTCTGCTCTAATGAATCACTTTTGTAGAGCCATCCCATGAGTTGCACTGAACTGTTTGTTTTCAGGATTTACAGTACAATCATAATTGGACTATTAATGGCTCATCAGTTACATATTCCAGTTAGAAGACCCTGGGGATTTGCAGATAGAGCACATGGAGCTCATACTGAAGCATTGCTTTAAATTTTTTAATGAAATTACTCAATGACTATCATTTTTGTACACATTTTCTGTACATAGTTTGAGGAAATAAGTCTTCCTCTGGATATATGTTTACATGAGTATTGGCAAAAAATTATAATGGCATTTTAAAAAATTAGGTCATTTTATCCTGCTCTTAGCAGTGGCAGCCACTGTAGTGTTATTTCTAGTGCTCTGATTTTAAAGTATGATGACTTCTGTGTCTTTTGGTTAGATCATTTGTATAATACTCTTTTAAATTTGAATAGAAACCCTATTCTAAAACATGCTAAGAAAATTTTAAACCAGGGGAAAAGGATCAGAGAAAACAATTAGCCTTTTGAATTAAAAGTTAGTAATTTGAGTTTGATCAATGCAAGATTAACAATAATAATTCATAATTCAGGCAAGTGACTCAGCAGAGATGCTAAGAACAGAGAGATTTGGAGCATACCCTGGCAGTTTGCAGATGCCTGCATGTGATCTAACTGTACTTTGGGAACAAATGTTCACAAAGGGCTGCTGTCTGGTGACAACTGGAGCCTGAGCAGAGAGCCTGGGAGCCCGTAAGATGAGGCAGCATTTTGGTAGATGCCTTTAAATTTGGGTCAGTGCTCCTAAGTCACCTAATCTCTTGTTCTGAAATTCCAAACCCCTACCCCCCAATTAAATATGTCTGCTTTTTAAAACAAACCTAGTAATTGCAAAGCTCCTTAAAGTCTGCAACTGGGTAGAGATAAGAGCAAGCGCAGAGACGTCCACTTGCCCTTTTCTCCTATTGATTTGTTACTTTCCTGATCATGGCAAGGGAGCTGGCTGCACAGCTGCTCCTGCTGCCATGGGAAAAGGCAGAGCATCCAGGAAAACAGGAAATGGATCCTGAGCGAATAGCCTTTTCCATAAAACAGCAGGAAATTATTGACTGTGGGAGCGTCTGTCCCTGACGAGATCTTCAGCCTGTTATTTTTGTATCTTGGACGTTATTATCCCCTCGAACTAATGTCGGATGCTCTTTAAAATAGAAGTAAGGAAAGCCACTGTCTGTGCAGAGCACTGAACAACAAGGAAATTCAGGAATTTAATTCTTCTTGCTAATTATTTTTAGCCCTTCGTGTCCCTGACTTGAAAGAGATTTAAAGAGTTCACTGACAATGCAGTGTAACCAGCCTGTGCTAGCTCATGAAAGCAGATTGTTCAAACTTCAAGACATTTACAGGCCAATTGCTGGATAGAATTATTAATAAAAATGTTGAGTGAAATTCTTTCATTTTTTATTAATTCTTTGAGAATTTCACACAAAGCCCTTTGATCATACTTATTTCCTCCCTAACTCCTCTCAAGTGTCCCCCTCCCTTAACCACCAAAATTTATCTTCTTTTTGATGTTTTTAAGGGCAGTTTATATTGACTGTATAGTCTTAGATTTGTGGCCTTTTGTTGGGGTGTAGTTCAGGAAGGAATGAATAGAATGAAGAATGGAAGGACGGGGTAGAGGAGGGAATATAGGGATGGCGAACAATACTACAGATGTTTTAGTAAAGTCATATGAAACCTACTACTTCTTAAAATATATACATATACAAATATAATTACTTTAAGTGGAATTACTCTGTATCAGAGCAGCAATGCTATTATTATACACCATGTGCTTATAAATAAAAAGCCTAGTGCCATGTGTGGATTACTACTCTTAGAGTTGTTGGCCAATGAGGTCCCAAAGGCCCTCAGATAATAGTAATATTATCAGTGTCCTTGTTTATCCTCCAGAACTTGATGGTAAGCACTTTTCCCTGCAGACATTACAAACTGGAATTATAGAACATGGAAAAATCAAACTGGTACTCACCTTGAAGCCTCATCCCTTCTAGCTAGCCTTTATAGTTCTGAGAAATGCACTATGCATGTTACCAGAGCAGAGAAGTAATTATCAGTCTTATCCAGCTGTGACTGCTGCAAGCCACAATAATAACTGGCCTGACAATATGAGCAGTGGAGGCACAAATGTTATGGGAGTAACCAACCATTTTCTAGGATTTAAGGGCGGCTTCACAAGATGAAATCCATACCTGGCACCATCATTGAGTACCTATGGCCAGGCATCTCCTATGTCCTCTGGAAGAACCTAGTGAAGAATCACTGTAATAGTAAGCCAACTCATCATGACTAATTGATAAACTAATATGTTAATTAGCATATCACTCAGCTCTAATCAAGGAAGGTTTCTTTTGCTATTAATGGTGATTAAGACAGAGATGCACATTTGTGAAGGTGCAAAGAATAAAAAGAAGTGATGTAAGCTGACTGCTATAAATTAAGGAACTCAGCAAAAATTAATGAAAGCATTTTGTCGGAATCAGTTGGTTATACAAAACTTATAAGCATTGTGCTTCCTTTCCTTGGCTCAACAATACTTAGAATTATCTACTCTTTTCTTTCTGTACAGCTGGTTACTATTTACCACCATATCATTATAAAGAAATACCACATGTAAATAAAATAGAGAAAAGGGGTAAAATATTTAGGAAACCTAGAGGCTACTTTATCTTTAATTTTCCACAAATTTGTAAAGCACTGCGTTGACTCAAAATAATTATACCCTTAGTGCCTTAAATCTTTACCTCATAGAATGATATCAAGTTAGAAGTCAAACTTTTTAAACATGAAGTGTTTTTGAGAACTTCTTTCTGGATTATATTAATTTAAATCTTTCTAAGAAATAAGGAATGGACATATTACTTTTTCAGGGATGCTGAAAAAAAATTAAGTGCCATTGCTTCTTTTTATCAGTTAAAAGTAAACTCATTCTATGCTTGTAGCATGTCTTAGGGAGCCATGTGCAGTGCTACAAATTCTAACTCCCAGATTTCAGTGCCTAAAAGACCTTAATACTTCAAACTATTCCCCTGTAGTAGTCCTTTCTATGATAGGTTCCTCTTGCCCTAGAGGAAACAGCAAGACTAGTAGCTTAAGATGCAAACATCGGACCCCAACATACAGCAATACCTTATGTCTATCTCTGTGAACTCTCACTTCGGAGTTTGTGCTTGAGCACTAAGAAAGGCGATCTAAGCATGGGAACATTATAAAGCATGGTAGTCTATTTTTCACTAGTTCTACAAGTAGTCTGGGCATTTTCCCAACAGGTAGCCCTGCTTCTAACTGAAGAGCTATTAGTAGTCCACAAAGAGCTTCTGGGAGTTGGGGGATCAGCTTCTTCCAGCCACGAGAGGCTATCCATGCCCCCTACAGATGGCCCTATACCCATGTTCATAATGGAAGCACTAAGTGAACCCAGTGGGTATTTTAAGAGCATACATGAAGTTGAGAACAAGAAACGGTGGGGTAACAGAAAGCTGAGGGGGGTAAACTGGGGAGGGTATATTTAGTCAAAACTCAATATATACATGTATGAAATTCTCAAGCGATAAAATCTAAAATAAAATAAGTGAGGTAGGAAATGACTTTTTCCTTCCAGCTAATAGGTGTTATTGCTCGTTTCATTTGGTACCCTGAAGACCTACAGTGAGTGCAATGACAAGTATAACACATTTTTCACTAGAGACAGAATTCTACTGCTGGATCAATAGGCCTGTGTAACAACAGACCTGGAAAAAGGCTAAAAAAAGCAACGCTGTCACACAATGCTGACGTCAATTGACCAACACCACTCTGTGTGCCGTGTTAAATCTGCAGGGGTTGAAGTGCATGGTACCAGCAGGCAGTTGTTCCACCAGGACTTTACATTCATGTTTGCCATCTGTCTCCTCCACAGTTTATTGCTGTGCGTCGTTCCCTACGCATGCCAAGCGTTCCTGATGGACAGGCCTCTTCCTGCCTCAGGCGTTTCCGGTGTCTCTGCTGTCCCGGCTCTGATGTTGCTGTCATTCTCCACTCTCCCACTTTCAGAACAAAAGGGAAAAAATGCTATTTGTACCTGTCTTTACTTTCCTTAGAATTTACATATAAATGCAAAATGACAAAGACTTGTTTGAGGTTCATTTTTCCTTGAAGGGGGTAAAGACTTTGGAGTATGGATTTTAAGTTGATAGTATGGACTTAATCTGAAATTCCCAGATACTCGCATCTCTCACTGTGAACTGCACTGCTTCATTTGAACGTATTCTTTTTGTACTCTCCAGAACTTAGTCTCCATTTTCCTCAAAAGTAGATTGTATATATGATGTGTCTGGTATTGTCAGTCTGAACAGAATGGAGCTACTCCACTTACCCTGTAAAACAAAATGTTGAACACATGCACTCTTACCTTCCGGAACCCAGGATCCATGATTCCCCACTTGGGAATTTATCGCCTCAACTGTTTGGGGTATATCTAGTTTTCCCATTACTCTGTCCTCTGACACTTGACTAGTTTAAGAAACAATGGAAAAGGAGAGATTTTTTTCCCCCCTTCATCTGCATTATTCATCTATTTTTTTCCACACTAGAGACTCATCAAGGACTTACCTGGTGCTAGGCATTGTCTGGTTTGTCCTAAAATAAAAGTAGATAACAAACACATGAGATTTACATGGCTGCATGAGGAAGAAACTTTTTTATTTGACAAATACGGTTCTTAAGATTTATACAGATGGCAAAGGTGACAAAGAATAGAACAGCTATGTCTGCAGAGGATGCTTCGGCTCTTCCAAGATCCTGGCACAATCGTGCGGAAACTGACGTCTTTTTCTGTCACTTCTGTCCTCACAGACAGAACAGGTCAGAAGGATCGCACTGAAGATTCAAGGTTAAGCAGAAAAGGCAAATGTTTCTTGCTTGCGTTGATAAACTTTTATCAATGTTCTCTCCCTCTCTCTCTCTCTCTCTCTCTCTCTCTCTCTCTCTCTCTCTCTCTCTCTCTCTCTCTCTTTCCTCTTCCTTTCTCTCAGAAAGAAAGACCTTTGTCTTTTTCTTTTGTATCTTTTTCTCTTACCTTCCTTTTTGCATTGAAATAAAGGACTTTTGTCTGGTCAGTAGCAGTCATTTGACCCCAGATCATTAAGTAGGGAAGTCTCAACAAGAAAAGGTAATGTTTATAAAATGTTGGGAAAGCATCAGGATTTACGAGCCAGACTTTAAAGCTTGTAGATGATTGTATGTAATTACAGCAATGAGCATTTGTTTGAGAAGTATCTATTATGCAGAAGAAAGATGGCGGCAAAGCTGCTCAAGACAAAACTTGAGCACAAGAGGGAGGGAGATGCTGCCTATGAAATCATTGGCTAACGTGTAGGAGATGTGGTAAAATCAGTATACTGAAGATGAGTAAAAATAGAATTTCCGCAGACACACTTGCATACTACACACACATCACACATGAAGGCAACACAGTTAAGCACATGACAAAGACAGCTTCACTGCAAAAGCTCCACTTAACACATCATAAAGGTCACCTGAGCCAGGAATGGCTAGTCTCTGATACTCCCTGGCTTACCTCTATGACAGAGTACCTGAAAGTCGGATAAAATGTTATTCAGAACAATTCAGTTAAAAAGTCAGGCAGATTAGTGTCCTGTATGCATTATACTAGAGTTTTAAAATTTAGAAACATTAGTTTCACCCAGAGTGTCTGCCTTTCAGAAAGGCTTCTCCTCTCTGACTTACTCCAGAACCCATCTATGACTTTGTGGGTTACGCCTTCTCCTGATAAGCCTGCTGGTGGAAAAACATGAAATGCCTTTTTTCCATAATGTTGTGCATGCTATCAGTAAAAGATGATAGCTCCCATGTTCTGACTGGAGACCCACAAATCAAGCAGACTGGTCACTGACATGTCCCCTTGCACATTCATGGAACAGAAAGCACCACGAATAATATGTGTTCCATAGTAAATGTCAAGGTAAAAGAAAAATTAGCTATATTTATTTATCAATTTTAATTGGCTTAAGTTTTTTACTGTGTGTCTGTGCAGTGGACACAGAGACACACTGAGTCTGTAAATTGCATGAGTTCTGACTCAATGTGAAGACTCTGAAATCCTTTCATTTTAAGTAAAAGCTGCCAACTTTGCAGCTGAAATAATTTGGAGATCTTTTCCAACTGTTTACTCACTGGAATTTCATTTTTACACCCATTATAATCAATCACACATTGCATCTGTGTTTGTGATGCTTATCAGCTGCTAATTTTCACAGTTTTCGAGTTAATTTGGATTCATAATATGATTCAGTTTGTTCACAACTTTTATAGTTCGTATAATCAGATTCAAAATATTTCTATGTGCAAGCTAACATTTACCATAACCAAACAAACCTTTTGCAATGGGGGTAGGACCGTAGCTTTTAAAAATGAGGATGGAGGTAAAGGCCTTCTACACAGGAATGCAAGGTTCATTTAAACATCACAATCAGTTATAAACTGGTAATGTCCTGGAATTTGTCTATTATAGAGTATTTGCTTCTGGTCTCCTCTTTGAGAGTATGTGTGTGTGCACTGTTGTATAGTTCAGACTCAAAGGCTGCAGAACAGGGAAATAGTTCAAAAGAATATTTACCTTATTAGTTTCAATGCCTAAGCAACAAGTAAACTTCAAACGTTTCACTGAAAACAAAGACCTAAATAGTAAAATTCTGAGATTCAGGAGGCCTCTGGGATGAGAGGGTCATCTTTCTCTTCGCTGGCTGGATGGAGTCAGTAGCTGTTGACTTCAGTCCCCTTTACATCCTCATTTCTGTGATGCTATTTCATCGGTAAGAGATTCAAATAACATCTAACCTTTCTTCTCCTTAAGTAAGTAGTTCATTTTATCATAATGCATGAAGCCGCATTAGCCATCAGAAGACAGGGTCTGCCAGTATTCTCCAGGAAAGAACAGAAGGAAAAAGGAAGAGGACACATAAATGGGGGAGAGCTTCGGGATTGTGTAGACTTGGTAGTTATAAAGTGTGTGGAAGGAGAAAAGTGAGAAACCTGAGTCTAGATGGAAGAAGTGATTTACACTGCACATTCTGAGGTACACTGCATTCTCCCTGTGCCTGGAGTCAACCAAGATTCAAGAACTCTGTATCCTCTGGTGGGATAGGAGGAAGTGGCCTAGAAGAATGTAAAAATCCCCTGCCTCACACAAAGCTCAACACAGGAGAAAAGGGATAAGGGATAATTCGCACACGCACACATACACACACGCACAGACAGAGAGTATGATTACATGGACTTGCTGCTCAATAATGTTTCCTGTGTTAAAAAAAAAATTAAAAGTCTGGTTTAATTCAAAATGCTAGTTCCTGCTGGAGTGGATGAAAAACCTTCCATGAAGACTTGTCTGCCCAGGCAAACCTGAGCAGCAGGTGCTTCTATGCTCAGACTGAAGCCTTCTGGTCCCCTTGGCCCCAACCTTCATATTGGCACCTAGGACTCTCGGAGGTGCTGCCTTTCCACTTAGAGAATTAAAGGGAAAGTAATTGTGTCTTATAGTCAGGCTCCTTGCTGTCTGACCATAGGTGGACAGAGGCGTGAAATTAAGTATATGCTATTAATAGAGCTTCTGTTTGCACAGGAGAATGGGTGGTTCTTGGTAGTAATAAAGAACCTTTGTTTTCATGACCAGTTTCTCTTTTTGCTGTGTGTTGCCTGAACTCTGAAGCACCTCATTGACAGCCTCTTTTTCCAGCGTTTTTTCTTCTACTCAGTCTTTTTTTAAATAGGCAAACTTAATCATGCCACAGTGTCTCAAACGTTTCTTTCTAAGATTCATAGCAATTTTTACTCTACAAATATGCATATTTTGTGGACAAATAAAACATTCACACAGACATATCTGTATGTCGGTGTTATAAATTCAGTTGGAAATCTAGCAAAACATACTTTGTAGTGACATTACAAGTTAATTGAGAAGTGAAGCTCCATTCTCTCTAACTAGGAGATCATTAAATTTTAGTTGTTGAAATTGATGTCTTTGATAATGAAGTTGCCTTGATCTGGGGGAAGGAAAATTGGATAGGGCATGTAGTCCATGTAGCCATCTGGAGATATATATATATATATGTGTGTGTGTGTGTGTGTGTGTGTGTGTGTGTGTGTGTGTGTATGTATGTATGTATGTATGTATGTATGTATGTATGTAAGGTGAAAATGCAGATGTGTGACCTCTGTCTCCCTATCCATTTCCAGAGGAAATGTGAGACTTTTCTTAGTGTTGCTTTTTTCTCCTGTCAGGGAGCCATAAATGTGTTGCTCATACATTTGTTAACCGTGTTAAACCTCTTTGCTATCCTAACCCCATGTTACAGCCAACCAATAAGGCCAGCTTCAACCAGTCTCCTTCTGGGGAGCTGGCAGGGTGGGTGCCAGGAAAGAATCTTTGCGGGCCCCAGTGTGAATAATGCCCACCAACCCACATTCCTTGCAAGCACTGAAAGTCCCTGCAGGCTGGTTTAATGAAGGCATGTTGGAAAACAAGTGGTTTTGGCTGCATAAATACAACCACCAGGGGGAGCTCTGGTTATCCTGTTAATGTACTGCTCTGCAGAATGGAAACAAAGATACAAAAAAATAAACACCAGGGCTTTGCTTTTATGCCAGTATTATGTTGCTGCCAGTCACACAGAGCAAGCAGGCTCCGTGACTGCTGTCTTAAAGCTCTCTAGTCACACAAAGAATAAAGTGAAGCCAAAAGAATCAACTGATTTGCCTAAAATCACACAGTTACAGGATGGACTGTACTCAGCTTGGCAGATTTTCCATCTGCTGCTGCTGGGGTGACTAGTATGTGGGCACATTATGACTGTGAGCACATATACACGTGTGTGCTATGTGGGTGGTATGCATGTTTATTGGCCGTATCTCTGTATAATTTATACATATATACATGCATAATGTACAAACACACTGATGCACACAGTAAACAAACGTGGATGCACACACAACACACAAGTACCCATACCATATACACTCACGTGCATACATCATTGTTGTGGGCACTCTATGTCCATATGTACATTCATAACACATATACATTCGTGCATTCAGACATAGGTGCACCGTGTGTGCACATGTCAGTGTATAAGCTAGCACAGTATATGAAATTATTAGCTTGTGCCAGCCAGTTTTCCTCACACGAGATGTTCATGAACCTATGTCTGGCTTTGCAAGAACTAGGAATCTTTCCATCTACTTTTCCCAGTAATCGTTGTTGGCCTCCTGTATTGTCTGTCTTAGGAAGCTGTGACCAGATACCCAACAAAAAGCCACCTAAATGGAGGAAGAGTTTAATTTAGAGCACATTTTGAGGTGGCAGAGCATGTTAGTAGGAGCATGAGGCACTGTTCACATTGCATCTGTACTTATGAAACAAAGAGTGTACAGGAAGTCAAGCCAGCTATAAAAAAATGAAGGTTTTACCCCTAATGACCAACATCCTCCAGGTAGAATTTACCTCCTAAAGTTCCATAACCTTTTCTTTATATTAAATACTCTGTATTTGTATTTCAAATGTTGTCCCCTTCCCCTACCCGGCTCCAATCCCCCTCTCCCTCCACTTGTCTCAACGAAGGTGCACCCTCTCCCAGTCACATCTTGACTGTTTTATTCTCCCTTCTAAGAAGGACTGGAGCATCTACATTTTGGCCTTTCTTCTTTTGGGGCTTCATAAGGTCTGTGAATTGTTTCCTGAGTATTCAGAGCTTTCTGGGGCTAGTATCCACTTATCAATGAGTACATACCATGTGTGTTCTTTTGTGACTGGGTTACCTCACTCAGGATGATAGTTTCTAGTTCCATCCATTTTCCTAGGAATTTCATAAAGTCATTGTTCTTAATAGCTGAGTAGTACTCCATTGTGTAAATGTACGACATTTTCTGTATCCATTCCTCTGTTGCAGGACATCTGGGTTCTTTCCAGCTTCTGGCTATTATAAATAATACTGCTGTGTACATAGTGGAGCTTGCATCCTTGTTATATGTGGGAGTGTCTTTTGGGTATATGCCCAAGAGTGGAATAGCTGGGTCTTCAGGTAGCACTATGTCAAATTTTTTAAGGAGCCACCAGACTGATTTGTGGTTGTACCTACTTGCAATCCCACCAACAATGGAGGAGTAATCAAAATTCCAACTCAATTCTTCCTAGAGTTAGAAAGAGCAGTTTTCAAATTCATTTAGAATAACAAAAGATCTAGAATAGTGAAATCTATTTTCAACAATAAAAGAACTTCTGGGGGAATCACCATCCCTGACTTCAAGCTAAATTACAGATCAATCGTGATTAAAAACCGCATGGTATTGGTACAGAGATAGGCAGGTAGATCAATGAAACAGAATTGAAGACCCAGAAATGAACCCAAACACCTATGTTCACTTGATTTTTGAAAAAGGAACTAAAAACATTCAATGAAAAAAAGACAGCCTCTTCAATAAATGGTGTTGGTTCAATTGGCAGTCAGCATGCAGAAGAATGCAAATTGATCCTTTCTTATCTCCACGTACAAAACTCAAGTCCAAGTGGATCAAAGACCTCCACATAAAACCAGGTACACTGAAACTAAGAGAACAGAAAGTGGGGAAGAGCTTAGAACACATAGGCACAGGGGAAATTTTTTTGAACAGAACACCAAAGGCTTATGCTCTAAGATCAAATGTGGACAAATGGAACTTCATGAAATTACAAAGTTTCTGTAACGCTAAGGACACTGTCAAAAAGACAAAACTGCAACCAAGAGATTGGGAAAAAATCTTTACCAATCCTACAGCTGATAGAGGTCTAATATCCAATATATACAAAGAACTCAAGAAATTAGACTCCAGAGAATCAAACAATCCTATTAAAAGTGGGGTACAGAGCTAAACAAAGAATTCTCAACTGAGGAATATGGAATGACTGAGAAGCACCTAAAGAAATGCTCAACACCCCCAGTCATCAGGGAGATGCAAATCAAATCAACCCTGAGATTCCACCTTACACCAGTCAGAATGGCTAAGATCAAAAACTGAGCAGATGCTGGAGAAGATGGTGGAGAAAGAGAAATATTGCATAACCTTCTAAAGGAGCATTTTACCAGCTGGGGAAAATGTTTTGAAATGTATGGACCTGTAGGTTGCATTTTATATCAATGTTCAAACAGTTATTCAAATGGACAGGGCCAGAATCTCATGCTACCGTATTAAGATGTCCTAGCTTCCTCCTTCATCATTAACCTTATAGTGATTTCTACATCCATTAGATGTTTGAAGCCTGTGGAGTACCTGACAACGAGAGGGGTGGTACATAATGGAGTCTGCAAGAAGAACTCAGCTGGGGGTGGACAGGGCTTTGTACTCCATGGGTTCACTACTCACAGGGTCAAAGCATGATGTGAAAATAGTTACCTGGGGCCCCCATTTTTATAGGTTAGTTCTTTAATCTTTATCAGAGCCCTAACAAGTCAGAGCTGCTGTTAACACCTTTAGTTTACAAATAAGAAAACTTTGGCACAGAGGAACTTGTCTGAGGCCAAATACAAGTTAATCCCTGTGCCTAGACTTGTTCCTTGCCAGTCGTGTCCCACATACTTAGCATATGCTCCATTTCCTGCCTTCATCGTACCTACCAGTGTATGGGCAGGTGTTGCGCATTGTCTCTGAAAACTGTCCATAAACCAACAGAGGGAGAATGCAGAGGACGGCAGCCCTTGCCATTTGAGACATACAGGCAGTGGTGTTCGGTCACGTTTGAAGCTCTTGGACTGGTTTAACACCAGTTGAGCTGTGTGTTAAAACTCCAACAGCAAGTGCAGAGATTTAGCCAAAGCATTATGCTTACATAGTTCCCATGCGTGGGAACTCAAGACTAGACTGAGGTAGACACTTCTCCCCAGCCACACCATACAAGAGTCTCCTGTTTTGCTGTTGTTAAATAATGGCAACTCAAACAAGCCATGCTTTCTCCCCCAGCTCTAAAGGCCAAAAGTCTGTGATGTTGATAGGTTGGTTCTTTCTGATGCTGCCTCATTGATTGGCTCATGGATGACATTTTCTCCCATTGCCCGAGTAGTTCTTCCTTCTATGTTTTGGGTTCTTATCTCTTCATATTTCAAGGAGACCAGTCATATTGTCTCGTGCAAAGAAGCCTACCTATGGCCTGACTTACTCATTCACTACTATAAATCCCTTTTACACAAAATGTTTCATTTTGAATTTGTTGTGGCTGTGTGTGTGTGTGTGTGTGTGTGTGTGTGTATGTGTGTGTGTGTGTTTTTCAGAACAAATTTTGGACCATAACAATCATCCTGTGGTTCCTATGGAGACAGTAGATACTGCAGAGTAAGATACACCCATGCATGATCATGGGATAGTACTAGAACCTGACTCTAGGGAGTTGTCCCTTTGCTGTGCCACTTTCCAGCTACTGTGTTGATTTTTCCCTCATTTACCATGACCCATGTTACCCTGTCCCTGAAGTAGCCACTTCACTGCGAGCATTCCTGTCCTCACCCTGACTGAATTTCATCCTGCTCAGTTTATACAGTAGTTGCAGTTCTGACGGCACCAACTTCTCCAATGGCTAACAGAGAAAAATCTGTCAATCCCAGGAGATGCTACCAGGGATGACAGCAGCTGTGATGTCCTGCACCATGCCGAAATCAGAGGTGCCTCTTGCTCATGCTGTCCCTTTTCCAACTTGTCCTTTTCTCAGCCTCCACATGGATCTTTCAAGCAGTTGTGACTGCATGTGCACACACACACACACACACACACACACACACACACACACAAACATGATTAAAACCTACCTTGTATCTTAGTTGCATTTGAACTTTGGAATTTATAGATCATTCATAATAAGCTCAACATTTTTCCCTTTTATTCTGTGTATTTGCAGAGCGTTATAAAAATGCTTCATATTTAAGGTCCTCCAGATGTTTTCTGAAATCAGTTACTCATACTCCTCTCATGTAATGAATTCTATCCATCTTAAAGGTTGTCATGTTGTCACCAGTTTCTCCCAGCTAACAGGACTTCTGAGGAAACCAAGCCAAGATATTAACCATTAGCTACAGATTGTATTGCAGACTTCCCAGGCAAAAGGGCCCTCGAGACTCTGCTCCAGGGCCTGGCAGCCTCTGTGTTTTGCTTAGACTTGTTTTTGCTTGACCTATGCAAGGCGTCATAAATTGTTTGCATAAACTGCTGAATCAGTTAGTAGCTCTTAATTATAACTTTTAAAAGGTAACATAAAATGTGCAACATTAGATATTTTCGAATGAACAGTTCTGTGGTTGTTGGGGTATTTACATGGCTGTGCCTCAGACTTCCAGGGCTTTGCCATCTTCCAAATCTCACTTTGTATCCATTAGCTCCAGTTTTGCCCTCTTCCTCAACCCGCCAATCACAGTACTGCCTCCTCATTCTAAGAATGTGATGCTCTACATGTCTCATATAAATGGAATCATACCACATTTGCTTTCCTGTGACTGACTCACTGCCCTTTTCACAATGGCCTCAGGGATCATTCTTATGGTAGCATACAGCAGAATTGCCTTGTTTATAAAGACTCGATAACTTCCATTGTTTGTGGATACCTATATTACCTTCTTCTTTATCCATATACAGATACATGTTTATACTTCTTATTGGGAATAACGTCAGGGGGAACACAGATGCACAAATACCTCTTCGAAGTTATGCTTTCTATCATTTGGCATTACAGATCCAGAAATGGGCTACTGGAATGTTACTTAGTATGCCTTTTGCCTTGGCCTGTTCCAATAACTGTGACTCTGGTTGCAGAACTAGCTCCCTTAACCCAATGTAAGTGTCATGTGAGCTCTAGAGTCAATCATGGTGACTGAGCCATGCATCTATTGTTTTAGGCCAAATGCAATAACCAAGTAACGGGGGGGGGGGGGAGACTGGGCATGAGAGGTTTTTGGATCACTAAGATCCTTGTGATAGATAATGAGGTTGTTCTTCACATAGGGAGAGGCAGAAGCAATTCTGAGCAACCCCAACATTGTCTACTGAAGTCCCTCCAGAGAGGCAGGAAGACCAGATTCAAACTGCTTGGGCCCAGCTCTTAACTCTGTCATTAAATAATCTCAGGCAATTTAATTGTTCCCTTCCAGAATTTCTATGAAAAAGCAAAACTGCCTTTGAGAATTACACAAGCAAATAAATGCATAAACATTTAGAGTAATAACCAACACGAAACAAATCAAAATTAGTATGAAAATGGCTACAATTCAAAATGCAAGAAAGTATAAATTAAAACCTAGAATATTGGAATATTGTGTGTGTGTGTGTGTAGCCTGAAGAGTTTGACTTGTGTACCCACTTTTCTTTGTCCTTCAGAGCATCCCCAGCTGTCTCAATGCCGATGAGCAAGCACAAGTCCTTCCATGCAGCAGCAAAACACAGGAATAAATTATCCCTGGCCTCCCCTGGGAGCACTGCAGACAGTGTTTAGTTGAGATGCCTGGAGTGGACACTTCTTGCCCCTTCAGAGACACAACTGGCACTAATTGGAAGCTTCTCATCTGCAGGCAGGCTCAGTGCTGGTCCAAAAGTCTGAAACTGAGGCCTGAGCCTCACTGCTACGCTGACTTTCAGTGTCTGGTGAGAGTACAGGATCCTCAAGCTACAGAGAGGCAGTTGAGCCCTTAAGCGTATTTCCATGACTGTGACTCCTGTACCTCTCATGGGACAGATAAAGAGGCATGGACAGAGGGAAAGAACATCTTCTAAACATCCATGCTGGATATGCAGCTAGGGTTCCACCCTGGGAAAGCTGATTTGGGAGAAATTACACCATTGCTAATTGTGTAATTCATTTTCTGAACAACTTCAAAGCATGGGGAGAATAATAGTTTTTTATGAAATGTGGATATGTTAATTCTGCCCTCTGTTCGGGACTAATGTTTGATGCAGTTACCCCTCAGTAGTCACGGGAAAACCTGAATATTCAGGTTGCCTGTGTGAAGTGATATAATATTTACATGTAACCTCATAATCCTTACATATATAATTTAAGTATCTCTAGATTACTTACACTATTTAATTCAATATAAATGGTTGTATTGTTTAAAGGAAATGACAAGAAAGCAGTCAATACATGTTTACTACAGACATAATGCTTTACTTGAGGGACTGGTAGATACATAGAGATGCCCGTGTGTGTTTTACAGTCATGTATTTCAAGAGAAACTGAATTAAAATGTGACTGGAGAACAGAAATCTACCATCTGTAGGCAGCAGCCTCAGAATACCAGAGAGGCAAGTCAGTCTTAGTGTAGAACCTCAAGCAAGGGACTCTGCCATGCAAAGGTGAGTGAGAATGGATATCCCCAAGCAAACAAAGCGCTTTCTTGTATTTTGACCATGTGAAGACTGAATGCTGTGTTCTGTAAATCCTGACCTCCAGAAGGCAAGTCTTTTTCTTGTAATTGGAGTGCTAATGTCTCTACAGCAGCCTCAGACACCCTAGAAATACTTTGCTCACTTAGACTCATCAGATGACATATAAACAACTGTCAAGAGTTCACCCTGACCACATGGATGTCTTTAAACCACACTTAATCTCCAAATATAGATAATGACAAGGTCTTAATATCAAGCAACACAATGCAGCTCTGCTGCACACTATCAAAAGCTTGTGATTCCCTTCCTCCAGGGGCAACACCCACGAGACATGCCTCAGTCATTTCCTGGTAGAAAGTTATATAATTAAGTACTGACATAAAATGTCATGCAGGGGAAAGACCAGAAGAATATGATGTATCTTTTTGCATATACCTATTTTGTATATAACTAGATACATATTCATAGCAAAACAAGAATGTGACTCTTTTCATCATTTCTGTACCAAGATTAATGGCATGAACTGGTATTTCTATCATCTAACTTCTTTTTAGCCTTTATTAAGAGCCTAGAATGGTCACGGTTCATTACTTAGTGCAATAACCCAAACCTTCATTCTCGAAGGTTTAGTAGTCTGCCTGGAATGGGTTAGCATAGTTTTCCATTGACCTTAATCACAGAAAATTATAATTCTGAGAATTGCCCTAAGGGGCAGCCTGTATTCTGGAGATATTCTTCCCTACTTCTGTTATGAAATATAGTCCAGTTTCTTTTTGGTAGTCTGGATTAGTCACCCTCACCATCACTGTAACCCTTTCCTGACCTACAAGGACATGAAGAGTCCAAAGTGATGGGCAGTCTTCACTTCCACTTCATTGTTGTGTCTACTCATAGAACTCCAGGAAGAGGAGCTGTAAGTCTGTAAAACACGAAGATGATAGTACAGGAAGCATAACGTTTGCGAGTAGGTAACGCCTCTTCACATTTGGGTCCAAGCTACAGTAAGAACAGCACCGTGTGTTGGTTACTAATTCCACACATACAGACTCCTGAATTATTTTGATCAGTATCATGTGGCGCCAGCATTTGTTTAGTCAGTGCTACCTGAGTCTCCAAAAGACCGTGGTTTTACCAAGATGTCAAGACACATAAGAGATGGGTGAATTCTGTTTCCCCGGGTCCATCACTGACACATAGGTAGAGGAAAAAATACCATCTTGAATCCTTTGAAGATGAAGTGGGTAAATGAACACAATAGTGGGGTAATGTATCTAATTTTCTTCATACATTATAAAACTTTCTTCTATGTGTATCCTTTAAAAAAAATAAAAGAACACAGACCAGAAGCAATAGCAACCAAATGTAATCGGTGATTGTCCTAAGTATGCGTGATCTAATTCCAATTGTTAGTATTATCCTCGATTGCTAATCTAGAGGGGGAAAGACAAAGTTGTTTTTAAACTGAAAAGAATCCTAATTTAAAAAAAAATATACCAGGTAAAATTTGGAGATAGTGCATCATCCATTCCTTGTAGCAAAGGAAAGTGAGGAATGCCTCAAGTCCTGAGAACTGACCTTGAAAACTCAGGGCTGGACCTCAGCATCCACGCAGGTTATTTTGGGGATTGGTAGTTTTGCTGAGGTGAGTGTTTTCTGACCAATAAAGCCAAGTTATTTTCGGCCGCCATAATTGTGCGTTAGACAGGTGGTTTGTGTATGAAACGTTTAATTTACTGGCTGTGTAGTCTGTTGATTTTGGATAAGGCTAGAAACAATTCTATACAAGTTTCCCCAAATGATGGGCTCAGATGCTGATCTTGTCACCATTACAAGCAGATACACATCACCGAGCCCTCTGGAGTGGCAAGAGGGCTCCGTGGGAAAAATCATGCTGTGACTTTCCATGGTCTGTAGGCTAACCACTCACTGGAATTGAGTGGACTTCAGATGGTAATTTTGCAGGGTATGTATGTGTTATACAAGAATACATTATATGAGTGTAAATATTAGTCACGTACCTTTCTCCACATATTTCATGGTATATTTGCATTTTGGGGCTTCCGATATCATTTTATGGTAACTTTTGCATCACCGTTGAAACTTGAAAGAACACCTGTCAGAGTATCCTTCAATATTAAATACATATGCTTTTATTCATTAGTACAGACCCAGGAAGCAGTTTGAATAAGTCATCTTCACATTTTGTGCTAGTCTGTGTGTCCCAAACTTTAGGCAGGTACACAAACAAGGAGGTAAAAACAATGAACTGGCAGCTGCACTGCCGAGGCTGCAGGTGCAGAAGTGAGATGGGTAATCCTCAGAGGCCTAGGCTTTAACAGTCCTGGAGGATCCTGGCCACAGGTGCTGCTTTATCACATTATGGCAACACGTTTTGAGGGAATGGGTAGAATAATGTATGTGTATTGTCTCTGAGACCAAGAGGACAGACGTCCAAAACACCTCTAGTGGTCTGATGGCTTAAGAAGGAAAGTTTTAACTAAAAGTTCCATTCACCCACATGGTGTTAAATGAGAAGAAGAGGAAGCCATGAGAAAGGATACAGGATGGTGATGCTTCTTGTGCTACTGGAGGGCAGAGCCAGCCCTCGTTCCCCGGGAGAGGTGATGAGATGCAGACCTGCAGCTACTGAAGCCTCATGGGTGAAGGGACTTTAAGAGATTCTTGAGCTAGCGCAAGAAGAATTAGCCACTTGTTTACAGGAATGCCACGGTAAACAAAGTTCAGGAAATCGCCCATCTCGAGGCCACTTAGTCAAAGGGGTGAGGGGGGATATATAATAATCTTGATTGATCTGGAATGTCTCAGCCCATACACACCTGTCACTCAGGTAGCAGGAGTCCACTAGAAGGCTGTGTTCAGTGTAAGGCATCCGATGTGGTCTGAACCCAATACAGGAGATTGAACACCTTGTAGTGTGTTAAGCAGCTTAAAAGCTCCATGCATTAGACAGTTTTATAGATAGTAAACTTTAAAAGTCACCAGTATGAAAATAAGACAGAAAGGTTGGAGAAATAGAGTCTATGGTTAAAAAAAAAGTCATCACCTTATACTTTAAACATTTTAGAAACAGCAAGTGAAAGGTTTGGTTATAGATATACAGCGACAGTTTCATCTCTAATCTGTGACCTTCACTGTCAGTACAGCCGGAACAGGATGGAGGTGTAAAGATGACAGGTTACTGGTCTGATGCTGGATGGACCTCTGGGGACCATGGGAGGCCATTCGGGTCCATGGATTGGGGCCTTTGAGATGCTCAACATTGCAGTTGCACTTCAGGTCACTTGTCATTTTCCCTGAGATGTGGAAGATGACTCACGGTCCTCTGTGTCATTTGCTATGTACCATGCAGAAGATTAGATTTTGATGTCAAAAGTCGAACATTTTCATCATGAATTTAATAGTGTAGCAGTGGGAGGCCTCCCTCACTAGGTTAGATACCCAGACCCCAGATTGCACCCTGTTTTCACAATTCCTTGTGGTCTTAGAGGGCAGGCAGGGGTGTTTAAAGGGATACTCAAAGGTGCACAGTGTTTGTAAGAGAGTAATCTGACTATTTTTCTTTTTCTATTGGAAAGATATATATGTTTTATTTCTAAATGGCAGTAAATGTCAAAAGGGATCCTAAGCATTATTTAAGCCTAGAAGACTATAAACTAGGGATTTTCTTGAATGAATGGAAATAAAATCTATCTTTCCCCAAAACGTCTAGCAATAAACCAGGAGGCCTCAAAGAAATGTGACAGAAACAGAGTGGAAAGAGACTCAAGAAAATAGCAATAAAAATTAAATTGGTGGACCCAGTGAGATAGCTCAGCAGGTAAATGTGCCCCCATGCATGATGACCCAAGTTAGACCTCTAGAATCCATGTGAGGGATGGAGACAAGCACTCCCACATACCATTTTCTGATCTGCACACATGCCATGTGTCATGGCACACACACACACACACACACACACACCACACACACACACACACAATAGTGAGATGATAGATAGATAGATGATAGATAGATAGAAACAGATGACAGATACATAGATCGTAGATAGATGTTGAAGAAGATAGATAAATAGATAGAAGATTGGTCTATATAAATACATAGAAACATATGTGCATATATAGATGATATAGATAGATTATAGATACATAGAAAATAGGTAATAGATGGTAGATAGATATATCTATAATATATGATAGGTTCGCTTAGACAGATAGATAACAGATGATAGGCAGAAAGACAGATAGTCGTTAAAGAAATCATTTGCTGTTTCCAATCTCCTAAGAACCTAAGGCCCAAGGCATCGGGGACTCTGAATCAAAGAGTACTCATTTCCTCAATAAAAAAGGGAAAGTATTCAGGGGCAAATTAAAGAAGGCACTTGCTTGTAAAACATATTGAGTCTCTACTAGGTAAAGCCTCCAACAACAGTTCAGTATAACATACAGAAATATTCTCTGTTTGGCCAGTTTTGTATTAGATTGAGATCACTAGTGGTAGCCCTGCAGTGCCTTATGGGCAGCTATGCAGATGTAGGCCCAAACACAAACCCTCAAGCCCTAATGATGAAAGATGAAAGCGATACTTTTCATAGATTGCCTGTCCACGTGGCAGATGACTCGCCGGCTCTGTGACAAGACCCAAGTCACAGTCACTTCCAAATTGAGTCCCTTAGCAACTTGGCAAATCCCGAAGGTAATTTTCTGAGGTGTTGATTAAATAAAAGTCATGTGTTTTCATACACGAGACGACTTGGAGACGGCGTTTCTATTTTGACAGTGGGAACGAAGGCTTCCTTTTGTTCTTGGCAGCAGCTACTGCCTTCTACTCCCAGGCTTCCTGTTCCATTCAGAGGTGAGGCCACAGAAGTACTTAGGAGAGACTTGAAGTGTTTTTTTTATTAAAAAATACTTTCAAATACTCTGAAAACCTTGGATATTTGTGACTAAAACTTGTTCAATTGAATGTGAAGGATCATTCAGCTTAGAAAATTTTAATTGCAAATATTCTAGTACAGTTCTAATTACATTTTCTTGGTGAAGGAACCTTGTTTGATTTAATCCTTGCCTAAGTGAGCTTTTGTGATTCTTTTTAATATGCTTGCCACTTTTCAGAGCCTGCCAGACTGTTTCTATCACGCATACCCTCAAGGGTAGGAAAAATAATTTGTTAGCTGGACTTTTAAAATTTTTACCGATTTAGTTCTTTTCTCTGTATGTATGGGAGTTGGGGGAATGAAGGCTATGGTGCATATGTAATGGTCAGAGGATGAATTTGAGAGTCAGTTCTCTTACATTCTGTGGGTCTAGGCAATCAAACTAAGGCTGCAGGGCTTTACAGCATGGGTCTTTACCTGCTGACCTATCTCTCTAGCTCTGAACAATGTTTTTACAGTTCGCAAACTAAGAATCATGGTATCTCCACTGGAGGTATCATATGAATAAAACAGAAGATGGATACAGGCCAGCCACTTGAATAACACAGAATGTAAAGACCTAGTTCTATGATGAGGTTCTCACATGTATCCGTGTTGACCTGACCTCTACTTCATAGTAAATAGTTAATGCTCAAACACTGTAGATTCAAGCTGTAATATTACCATGGCTTTAAAAATAAAGAATCCTGTTTGGCTATATGCTGAAGAAGGCATGTGTCATGGTTAGATTTTCTCTTGCTGTGATAAAATATCTTGATCAAAAGCAACTTGAGGAGGGAATCATTTATTTTTACCTTATAACTCTCAGGCCACAAGCTGTCACTTAAATCTGTCAAGGTGGGAATCCGGAGGTGGGAACCAAAGCAGAAACTATGGAAAAATACTGCTTGCTGCTAGATCCCCACGGCTTTGCCAGCCTGCCTTGTTGGGTGCCACAATCCCACACCAATCATCAATCAAGGAAATGCAAGACTCACTTGCAAGTAGGCAATTCGACAGAGGTATTTTCTCAGCTGAGGTTTCTCTTTACAGAAAACTTAGCTTGTGTATAGTCTAGTTAACAACAACAACAGCATAAATCCAACAAGGACAGCATGTAAAAATAAAATGGAACCTGACTTTGACGGGGACTGGGTGTGTAAGTGCTGGTAAACAACGCCAGTATTGTGACTGCTGTATTTAGAAACTCAGTTACCTGTGTCAATGCATTGTTTACTCAAGAAGTCAAGCTGTATTTCAGCACAGTGGGATTCTAATTAGTCCAGCTCTGATTCATGTGCAGCATCTAGGACTGCTGCCTTTAAGCCTTTTGTACTAAAGTAAGAATATACTGAGATTCTCAAATGCCGAGGAAAGAAACTTCCTGCCATTGCTGCCATCCTCATGGAAACATAACAGACAGCCAAGAATCACCAGACCACTTTCATTTCCTCTGTCTTTCTCCTTTCCTTCTCTGCTACATCCTCTTTCTTACACTTTCTCTCTCTGTAAATCTCACTGTGTAGCTCCAACTCACTTAAAACTCACTATGTAGAGGAGACTAGTGTACTCACAAAGATTTTCCTGCCTCATAAGGGCCAGACTCCTGAGCAGTCAGACCACTATTTAAATGCATAAAAAAAAAAATATGATCAAAGGAATTGACTCTAAAGAAAATAAAGATATTCAAAACTTAAATGGAGCAAAATTTTAAAAATACTTTATTACTTTAGAAATTTCCAATATGCTATTCTATGCAAAAAAACATAATTAAACCATTGTTAGAACAAATGATTATCACATTTATGCAAATTACATATTCATCCTTCAAAATATACACATTCAAGGGTAGGTGTGAACGTTTTAAATACAACACCAGTAACACAGAAACTAGCCCCAAGTATCAACAGATGAGACTATAAGAAAAATCAAAGGTTTATTACAGCAAAGAGACACAAAAACAACAGAGCAGGCAGTCCACAGCGTGGAAGAAAATCCTTACTCCAAACAAAGGGATAATATCCAAAATTCACCCCCCCCCAAAAAAATCAGAAATAAACTACCATGGAACTTGCCAGTCAATGAATAGGAAAATTAACTGAACAGACAATTCTAAAAGAGAGGGCAGGGTGAATCAAATGACTAATAACTATTTATAAAAGTGATCAGGGAAATACAAATTAAAAACAACTCTGAAAGACTACCTCACTCCAGTCAGAAGGACTATCATCAAGTCTGACAGTAAATATTTGGAGCGTATGTGGAGTAAGGACACCCTTACTCACTGTAGGACGACCCTTACTCACTGTTTTGCAGGGAAGGGGAGCAAATTAACAATGCCATTGTGTAAATAAGTTTGGCAATTTCTCTTCAAAAAAAAAAAAAACAAAAACAAAACAAAAAAACAAAATTAGATGCACCACGCAACCCTGCGGTTTCACTTCTGGGCCTGCACCCGGAGAACTCCATACCCTGCAACAGAGATGCTCGGGTCCAGGTGTTTATTGCTTATTGTTGCTTTATTTACTGTGGCAAAGAATTAAAGTCAACCTGATTACTCACCAACTAGATGAGTTGATAATGAAAATTAGGCTCTAAAGAAATGGAATCACAAACATTTCAGGAAAATGTATGGACTTAGAATGAATAATATTAAGTGAGGGCATATAACCTCAGAAAGAAAAATATGTTCTGCCTCATGTGTAGAATCTATCCAATAATATATGTGCATGTGTAACCAAATGTACATCTGGGTACTGTATAACAGGTAAAAAAAGAGAGCAAGAAAGACTAAACATTGGAGATGGGGAAGGACCAAGTGCAGGCAAAAAATATGAGGAAATTGTGAAAGAATTTAGAAAGCTTTTTTTATAGTTATAACCCTGTAGATTTTTTTTTCTTTGTGGTGGTAGATAAATACATGAAAATATATTTGATTGAGTATAAAATCCAAAGTGAGGCTTCATACCTTCCATTTTGGATGGTTACTCTAACTATATAGAAGTTTATTGAGTTGAATAATACTTATTTGGGTATGATCTTGTTATTTTTTTGTATTCGGATATTTTTGCAGTATTTTTGACAATATAGCTTAAAATAAATTTCAAAGGACATTCATAGACATTAAGTATCCATTCTTCAAAACATACATTTAGAAACCTTTAGTCAATGTTTTTATATCCACATGTAGAAAGAAAAATCCCGCAACTTTCTACAGGGAGATTATGTAAACAAAGTGTGTTAGTATACTGATTCTGAAAACCCAGGGAAGATGCTAGAACAAGGGAAGCCTGGGTGTGACCTCCAGGAAGGAAGATTTGCCTCTAAATCACACCATGATTGCTCCACATTCATGGTGTAGGTAATTTGGCAGTGGACCAACTGTGTGACAAAAGAAGCCTGCCAAAGTGTTCTCCAGGTTTCCTTGAGCATAACCTAAATTGGATTATACTCATGCGCAAAGGTAAGGTATGGCTAGTGTAACCGTCAAACTACTATGCTTTAAAAATAAAGGTTTCCACAATTGAAATGTGTACCTTTAGTCAGAAAAAATGTAAACATTTATTAGATAGAACTCTTTTACTGTAAAAAAAAAACTATATCTTGAATGACTTAATCAAAATCTGTATATGTGTTTAGCTGATATAACTCAAAATTCTAAGAGTTAAGTCTTTACCGTGTGTGTATGATGGCCCCATGAACTAAAACTTCCTTGGGGTTATGCTTTATTCCAGCCAGTATCCAAGTCTCCATCATCTTTTCTTCCTACATGTAGCCGTGGTCTATGTTGTTTCCCAATATAGGACATGGGATGGGTCTCCGGATGAACTGACAGTGGTATTCAGATGAGATACTAAGCAGTTTCTATCAAGGTAAAGAGGATATAATTCTGAAGAGTAGCAAGTCAACTTCACTTCATGAGAACTGTGAGAACTGATAAGGATTGGTGAGAGAGCACAGCATTTGCAGAGACTAGAGAGAGTAGTTTCTATGTAAACTCGCCTCCCTGTAACCATTGCTCAGGATCTGCATATATGTGCACATGCAGTCATATATGTAACATGACGTACTGGAACCCTGGCCACTCAGCAGTACCAAGCATTTCCCAAGCTGCCTGTGGAAAATTAGTCCACCTGTCATCAGACTATTCATCTCTACCTTCCAAAAAGTTTTCCCCAAAACCTGGTTCAGTAGTCAGCTTCCTGATTTTCCTATTGAGGACGAATGTTTAATTTACTACTGGTATTCCCTGAACATTCTCTATGGATTTCATCTCCTCAGATCTTCAGCTGCCACACTGTGTTTATCCGTGTCTTTAACCAGTTGTGTGTTTCCCTTGGAGATCTCCAGATCTTTCTAGAAAGCCCCTTCTAGGTGTCTTGGACCTTTTCTTAAGACTGATGGGAACCCCACCACCATTCCATTTCGTCTTCACAGGTCCAGGCTTTGCAAAGCCTCTTCTTCTTTATAAATACGTTCTCCTTAAGCACCTCTCTAGGCTGCAGTTTCTTGCAGTAAACAAGCCTCTTTGTCAGGACCTAACTAAACCAGTGGAGATATTGACATGGTTGAGCAGATGTATCACTAATGACAGTGAACGCTTCTGAATATCAGGTACTTTCCGGTTCTTCTCTCCTACCAAATTGATAAAGGACCTAACTATGCTGCCCAATTATAGATCATTAAGCATAATTTTTGTGACAGGTCAATTATTTTTGGCATATAACAGAAGAAAAGCTCTTGAAAATTGAATGGAATGATGTAGCCATAAGAAAACTCCTTTATTTCACCTCTGCCTGTGCAAACAAGGTTCTTTTGGTGCTTGTATCTGATGAAAATGAAAGTTATAAATTAAATTTATGCTGCACTCTGCCTCGTTTTAGCAAGAAGGACTCCAGACATTTCCAGGCAACCAGTGGGGGAGAAAAAAGCCTCATTTGATTCATTATAAGACTCATTAGCAGTATTTTACCATTTTGTTTAGTAAATGTCAACATTTTTAGTGTGTTTGTGTAGCAGAGCGTGTCGCCCAGTGGTAGAATGCTTGTCTAAAATACACAAAATTCTGAAGTTGATGCCTAACATCACAGGGAAAAAGGAAATATTTATGTTTTTTTCCTTAACTACTAATTATCATGGCAATGACTCAGCACACAAAAGAATTTAATAGGATTACCGTATAGTGAAAAGTACTAGAAAATTTATCTTTCACGTACAAAGATATTTTATACAAAAGCATTTAAAATATATCTTGAACAAAAAGTATATTTAGTTGAGATCAGACTTTATCAGACTGGAATGAAAATTCAAGGGGGAAGGGACGTGGTCTAAAGCCCTGCCTATTAGAGGAGGAATTTTATTCATTTTGCTGTGGAGGGTGCTGATCATGAAAGTACAGTGAGTGGCATTTTGACTCTTCGGATTGTAATGTTTTAATTAATGAAGCATTTATATGAAAGCACTAATGTTTGTAGCACAGTAAAACTGTTACAACCTGTTGTAGTCATTTGAATTGATGATAGTAAGTTTTGAATGTTGCTTTAAAAAGGAAAGAAGAGTGAGGTGGTTTGGAATTACTCAGAAAATACAGAAAAACATACTAGAATGCATCACGTGACTTTGCGTCACTAGACTACAAGACTTTGTCTTATCTCTCCCCTGTTCCGAGTGCATATAACATAGGGAACTAAGACAGTAGGTTAAGATGAAGGATAAACAAGTGTTGGGTCTGTATAGTGTATGGAACCCACAAGACTCAGTGTGGGATATAGAAATATTTTGTCTTTTTCATCTGGGTCATATTAATTTAGTAAAATCAACTCTTGAGGACTTTTTTCTTGACTAGCAAATATATATATATGAATATATATATATATATATATATATATATATATACACATAAATCTTAACTTCATTGATCAAAACAAATGAAAAATTAATTCATTGTAAATATAGCTTCTTCATGGCTGATGGGGTCTTGTGTTGAGGAACACATGGAAGTTTGAAGTATAGAAGTGGAAATGGGTTTACTACCTTGTCAACATCATATGCTGTTGAGTATGAGTGGTTTTCTTCATTAGCCTACAGTCCCTGTCTGTGCAACATCATAACTGAGCCTTGGAATCCAACAAGGATCCCAACAGTGATCCGAATTCAAAATGTCATTTTAAATGCATGCTTTACACTGCTCTAGATTTGATTTTTTTTAAGTTGAATCATCATATATCAGGGATTGTCTACTTGAAGAGATTGATGTTCAGGGCTTGCTATTTTTCCCCTGTTGATGTTGTGAAAGACACATATAAATAAATGACAGGACTGAGAGTAGTTGTCTAACTTGAACTACTAGTTAGCAGCCCTTATTATTATTAAATCCTTACACTTGAACTAGAAATATTTCCAAAGTCACTGTGTGGATTCTGTCTTTAAGCAAATAAAGGAAGGATTAGGATCAATGGGTGATCATCTGGAAGAGAACTTAATTATGAATTTTTATTAGCAGCTCCCACTAAAGACATGTGTTTTCACATTTCCAAATACTTTGAATTTGAGTTCAAAAATGATTGTTCACATCTTCATAGAAGAGTTAATTTGCTATTAGATTAATTAACTTAAAAAATAATGGCTGGTTTTCTTTTAAAAGATGGACTGACTCTCACTCCCCCTCTCTCTTTCATGCACACACACCTCTCTCTTTCATACACACACACACACACACACATACACACACACAAAGGTTTGCCATGTGTTAATTTGAGATTTCAAAGAGCATTCTATCAGAGATTCCAGAAATTATAAGGACCATCTTGTACTTATTATACAGAGTGGTAAGAGGAGTGTCTATTTGTTCTATTCAAAGTAGAACTTGGGCTGAAGTGCGTGCTTCAGCCTCTGAATTCAGCACTCTTGGAATTCAGGTGTGAGGGTTGAAAGCTACATATAGAAAAGGTAGAACACAGACTACCACACAGCCAGTGCAACTCCAACTTCCCCTTTTCTCTTTAGAGCTGACAGGGAAGAAACACGTTTATCCATTATCTCCTTAAAAAAAATTGTGAAAGAAAATGATAAGGTTCATGGGCTTATTCTTTGGAGCTGTCCAGAATACAAGGTGATTGTGGCATGTGAGTCAAACAAAGGATTCTCCAACTGGCTCAAATGATCAGAAATTAACTGGCAAATGATTCCAATTGTGATTGGCCTTAGACATTTGTATCTCTCTGAAAATCTGCACTCCTTTGCTTCTCAAGAGGGGATCCAGAAAAACATTTACATAGCCCTGAGAACCTCTACAAAGCCTCTGCAGATGTGTTTAGTCAAGGTTCTTCCTTGACTATAGCTCTGCATACGCTGTAGTCTGAGCAAGATTAGTTACCACTCACCTACCCAGGCCTGGTACCCACATCCCCCAGATCCATTCCACATTTGCACAGTTACCATTTAAATTACCATGTGACTTCTCTTGGGAGACTCAGATAAAGCCTTAAAAGGTTTTTCTCACATGCATCTGGTTGGCTCTGTCTGCCCACCCACACCCAGGCATAGATGCTATGACATGACTATATCCTAGCTTCATCCTGTAAGAACATCACCCATGGGAAATGGAAGGTCTGTCTTGGCAAGAGAGGAACTTTGGCCTTAGCACTCAATATGATAAGTTCTTAAAAGGTTTAACACAGAGGTCCTGAATGGAGATACAGTTGACATTTCCATAAATGGCTAGAAAAAATGGTGGAGGTAAGTTGGATTCCCCCTTCCATAAGTGATGCCTCTGAGTCTCCAAGGATCCAGGAGCCAGGGCAACCTCTTTGTCCTAAGCAGTCACATTTCCTGTAGGGCCATCTGAGAAATGACTGTCAGAGCAGCAGCAGTAGTAACTATTGCAGAGATGGAAGAGAAAATTTACACAGCACTGAATATCTGTGTGCCACCTCCTATGTGCAAAGCCCTTCTCACTCCAGTCTCCCTCACTTGGCCTCTAGAAAGTTTATGACAGTTGTCATTCATTATGGGATGGCCATTATTGTGTGCCTGTCCCCACATGCACTAAGTTAGGCTTGAAATTTATGCTCTCAGGGCCCAGTCATAAAGTCTGCTCCACTCAGTTGCCTCCTGAAGATAAGTCTTCTAGTGATATCTATACAGCACTGTGAGGAGCCAAGAAACAAGTTTGTTAGAATTTGAACCCACAGCTTTAGCCTTTATTCTTCACTGCTTCAAGATATTTTATTCAGCCTAGAAAAAGTTAAGTACTGAACTGATTTGACCTGTGATTTAGCTACTGTTCTATCGCTGTAAAGAGACACCATGACCAAGGCATCCTGTTAAGAGAAAGTGTTTAATTCAAGGGTTGCTCATAGTTACAGGGGGTTAGTTCACGTGCATCTTGCAGGGACCAGAGCAGCACCGAGGCAAATATGACACCAGAGCAATGGTTGAGAACGTGCATCTGACCCATAGGTTGCAGGTAAAGGGATAGTGAGCTTGGTGTAAGCTCTTGAAACCTCAAAGCCCACCCCCAGTGACACATCCCCTCCAACAAGGCCACACCTCTTCAGCCTCTCTAACAGTCTACCAACTGGGACAAAAACATTCAAATAAACGAGCCTATGCGGGCCATTCAGTGATGGTGGCAAAAGGTGGCAACATATTCTCCAAATACTAGTCCCATCCACACCCATGAAAAGTATCCCAGTTCCACTCAGTGGGTCACAAGCAACGAGGTGAAACATGAAGGCTGAGAAGAAGAGGTTCACCACCAGGGGTGGGAAGGGTCCGAAAAAGGGTGATGGAGAGTTCAAATGGTCAGAACACATGTCTGAATCTGTCAAATAATGAAAGCAGTTTCCAAATCACAGTATGGGTGGGAAGTGGGAAATAGTTCAGTTAATGGTAAAATGTTTCCTGCATAAGCATAAGGACATAAGTATGATTCATAGAGCCCAAAAGGGCAACAAGAAGGCCAAGGGAAGAGAGGAGTGTTTGGCAGCGTGCAGAGCCTTCCTGCGGAGTCTGGTAATGTGGCTTCAAGGGATCAGAGTGCTGAGAGTGGGAGGTTGGTAACCCAAGTGAGTGGCCTAGGAGCCAGTTCACAGGCTGTACAGACAGAAGAGAAGGGTTTCAAAGCTTCTCACTGGACAGAGGGGTAGAGAACCATCTCAAAGCTTTTCACCAAACAGTGGACAAGAATTGTGTGTTGGCTGTGCAAGTTCAAGTGCACTGATTACTTATGCCTGTGGTAAAATTCCTGAGGGGGCAGGTAACATAAGGGAGGATAGATTTATTTTGGCTCACAGTTCTAGGGTGTAGCCATTGTGGTGGGGAAGGCATGGCAGCAGTAACATGAGCTATCCGGTTACCTTGCATCAGAACTCAGAAAACAGGAGTGAGTGTTGCTGTTCAGCTTGGTGTCTTACTCTCTAATCCAGCACTGTGGCCCACTGAATGACGTCACCAACATGTAAGGTGGGTCTCCCTGCCTCAGTTACTTCAGTTATCTTGGTTGCAAAATCCCTTCACAGACATGCCCTGACCCTGATCCCTCACAGATCCTGTTAAGTTGACCTTAGTTACCACACACAGGAAGTGTTTCTTCTACAATCTTTCTTGTCAAGCTTTGCAGCTGGGCATGATGGTGCAAACCTATAATTCTAGCACTGGAGGGGCTGAGGCAAGAGAATGCTGAGCCTCAGGATAGCCCGAAAAAGAATCTGAAACTATTCTTGTTCAACAGTACTCTGAAATGTAGTGCATTGCCTTCCGCATTTGTGCCTTTCCCAGCCCCTTCTCTGTGCTTCTACATGCTTTGAGCTCATTTCGTGAAGTTTGTATTCTTATAACTGTTTGTTCACTTTTAATGTTTTTTTGTTGTTGTTGTTCAAGACCTCACATAAAGCAACGCATGAAGGAATTTCCCTTTGGTTTGTTAATTATATGCTGTTAGGTGCTGTTGAGATATAATATTTAGAAATATGGAGAGTGGTCCATATGAATGTACAGTAATATCATTGGAGTATGCATTTGCACACATGTGAGGCCTACAATCACATAGAAAGCCGTAGCACAGAACATGCTTCTAGTCTCAAATCTAAAGATCAGAAAACTTCTTGTCTACTGACTCGACTGCAACTCTAGAACACAAATTGCCTAGGGTGTTGGGCTGATATCCCAAAAATCCCAGCTCTACACATCCACCTCTCTGACACTCACAGTGGAGAGGTCACATGTCTCCAGTTCACAGGACGACTGCAGTGTTCCCTGTTAGGTTCATTAGAGACTGACTCTGAGTTTGGCAGAAAGTCACACACAGCTCTGCCCACCGTCTTCCTGTGCGCTTCTACTTACGTTCCTGGGTTCTGATACTTTCTACTGTTTCCTTTCCTTCCAGGATCATCTCCTACATACATAAAAACTTACATTGTCTCAAGTGTTAACATTAAGGCAGGTCCAAATTTTAAGGAAGAATGTCATTAACATATAGATCACATTTACAACATTATTCTATAAGGTTGCTGGTCAGAAGGTACCATATCAGAATGGTCTGTTTCTGTTCATTCTTTGTGGTTTTGTTTGCTTGTTTGTTTAAGAGAGTCATTTTTATTATTTATGTTTTTGAAATTACAATTCATGTCTCCCTTTCCTCCCTCCAAACCCTTTTATATACCCCTCCTTACTCTTTTTAAATGTCATGGACCCATTTTTCATTACTACTTCTTATACACATAAATTTATGTGTGTATATGCATATATATGAAGTCATTTTAAGTCACGAGTCAGACTATAAAAAATTGTTTTCATTATCACTAGTTTGAATATTTAATCACCACAATTGCCTAGAGGATGCATGTTTAAAGGGCTAATTAAGGGTTTGAAGATGTAGTTCCTTGGTGGAGCACTTTCTTAGCATGTGCAATGATCTAGTTAAATCCTCAGCACTACAAAGACAAATAGAAAAAAGACTAACCAATCAAGTGTCCTGGTATTTATGGGATACTTTGGATTCAATTATTCATACACATAAGGCTCCTTCAGAGTTAAAGTGTTTTAGAGAATACAGAGGTTTGGCAGAGGGTCTTCCTTTTTTGGATATCCCCGAATCACACATTTCAGAGTCAAAAGGTATTGCCCACGTTAGGCATCGTGACATTCCGAATGGCTTTTGTTGACCTGTCTTTCTGTGTCCTCTCCAGTGAGTCTGCCTCTGGGGCCTGGCAGCCACTGCAGCATGGGTGGAGTCTCACAGGTGCCAGCGGAAGCTGAGGAGACAGCATCTGTGGGCAGCTGTTTTGCATCAGAAGACACAACGGAGGACTCAGGGGTCATGAGCTCTCCCTCAGATGTCATCTCCCTGGACTCACAACAGGACAGCATGAGATCTAAGGATAAATGGTCCACAGACCAGGAGGACTGCAGTGACCAGGACCTGGCTGGAACTCCAGAACTGGATTCCCAAAAGAGCCCATCATGGGGGAAAAATGGCTCAGGAAGCTCAGTTCTCAGGTGAGTCATGGACTGAGTAGCTGGAAGTAGTGTAATGGACAATCCTAGATCTCAGCGACAGCTTTTGTGAGGGTGGTCACCAAATAATGAAAACTGACACCCCAGTGCCAGATGCCGCATAGATTTTTTCTCACCCTCATTAGTGGTTTGCTATCTCCAGTCCTATCTCCATGCCGTGAGTAGACATGAAAATACTTATAAACAGTACGTTAGAATGCTCAGTGCACCCTGGCACAGGATCAAAAGGCACTGTACTTGTGGTTTACTTTCTGACTCAGTCGTGTTAAAAGTCACCCTTCCTACCATGTACATTGTTCATTCATGTATTTTTTTCTTCTTTGTATTAATATTAAATCAGGTTTTCGGGGATGGAAACGATAAGCAAAGTACATGTATGTTTCTGTTTAATATGGAGGTTTTAACAGAGGAAACTCATCAGCTACACGGAATATCAGCAGATAGATTGTGTGTCTGTGGCACCCTGTCATCCAACTTCTGCACAAGTGTGTGTGTGGAGAGTAGACATTCTAAGCTTTGTTGATCCCATGGTTTTCAAATAGTATGTTAAATTTACAGTCTTTGAACAGTAAAGATAAAAAACAATTGTCTTATAACAGCTTGATCTTACCTTTTATGACTTTTTTGTATACTTTATCCTTAAGAGATGTGTGCTTTGCCATTTTAAAATTAGTAATTTTTTCCTTGGCTATTTGATCATGCGGAGTCTGTAAATCTTCAGCTTAGATTGAACTTTGTTATTTTAAATTGTATAATAATCTCCTTATATCATATGGTTGAGTTGTTCTTACCTTTCAAATGCAAATGGTCTCTGCTTATGTAAGGGGTCCTTCCTATTACTTTTGGCTGAAATTGGCTAAAATGCTGTCTGTTGCTTTCTGACATAAGGGTGCTCCTCTACCTGTGGTTCATTTTCAGGCATGATGTAAAAGGAGTCTGTTTTTATTTTTTACCAGGATCCACTTCCTCTCTGGCTGGAAGACACGTTTCAGTAGCTGCATCCTCTCTTTGGACCACTTTGCTCAGCACTGGTCCCTGTCACTTTCTCCTATCTGACCTTGTTCTCCTTGTTAGCTAAGCAAGAAAGAAAAGTATCTCTGATCTCTAAGCATGACAAAGTCACTAACTTATCTCCTCAAGAAATGATCTCATGGCTCTCCTTTCATAAAATAAAAAAACATAGGTTGGAGAAGGTTAAGTTTTTTTTGCAAAAATTATCTGTCTCGTGTCTTTCTAGAACATTGCCTGGTAGATTATAAGTAATGTCTGTAGTATAAAAAACAGTGGAAGCTCAAGCCCTGTGTCTGACAGGGGATGAGGCCAAGGGGCATCACCTGGGGAAAAGACAGTATGGGTACGGGACTTAAAGGCTTTACCTGAAGACCTTTGAAAGCAACTCTTTTCAAAATATCTAGTTTTCATCTTGCAAGGAGGTTACAGTCTTTACATGGACAGGATTTGAAGTATGCTGTGCATCTAGATTTGTATGTCACATCTCAAAATCTTAAAATGTGTTAACTCACCTAAACATTCATGGCTATGCTAAACGGATGTGCAGCCCATGTGGCCAGTCCTCAGGTATGCTCTTAACTGAGAAAAAGGGTGCCTTCACTATCCATGACTCCAGAGATGTAGTTTTACCCTGAATTCCCATCTGTAAACTTTCAGATATTTCTGTGCTATAGAACTTCAGATAAGTCTGTGTGCCAACATATTTGGAAAGCCATGATATTCCCCCTTTAGCTTCAGTGGGCTATTAGATCTTGAATGCTTTGTAGAGAAGGATATCAGTTTAAACATGCCCCTGCAAGAGGCCTCTATGTAGTCTTTAGGATCAGTGCTCTCTTAAGCACTGATTAAGAACTTTATTCAGTTCCACCTTCCTGCCAGTTCACATTTAGTACAGATACAGATGCCTGAGTCTTGTGGCTAGAGATTGAATCTCTTAAAGAAAGTAATGACCTTGGAGCTGGAGTAATTAAGAGTACTTGTTGATCTTGCAGAGAAGACAATTTCAGTTCTCAGTACTCACATGGTGGTTAAGCAACTATCCATAACTATAGTCTAAGGGATCAAACACCCTCTTCTCACCTTTGCAAGCATCAGGTATGCACATGTATGTAACTATGTATACCTACATGCAGTCAAAACACTCATAAACTTAACATTAGGTCAATCCTTTTAAAGAGTGATACATTTTTTTTTTGTTCAGAACCACAGAATAGCACATTGACAACTCAAGTTTTAAAAAGGCAGAAGGGGTGGAGTCAGGCTTGTGGTTCAGATAAACCATAGGAGGTGACTCCTCAGCAGAATGCAGGTGTGGAGTGGTGGAATAGGTATCTTCCAGGTATCCAGGCTGTGAATGGTCAGTTAAGGCAATTACAGCCTGTTCCAGAGGATGAATAGCCCATAACTGTGAGGGAACAGGAACCCACAGGACAGTGACCTTAATCTTGGCCACTTACACACACACACACACACACACACACACACACACACGGGGGGGGGGGGACAGACCAAGAATAATAGTGGATCCATATTCAGAAACTAGTAGTTGACACAGTAATAAGGAATGTGTTTCTGGGCAGCCTCCTATGGAGGACACACACACAATGTTCTGACCCTTTGTAGCACCTTTCTTTCCCTGTGTCATGTATATGTACCTCACGGGGATGACTTCTGTTCTGGGTAGCTAATGTTTTCTCTCTTATTCCACATTCCTGGCTCTTCCCAAAATGATTCCAATCCAATAACTAGTTCCTGCATCTTTTCTTGAGATGTCTATTTGTGTTCCCAAAGGAGTTCAACCTGGATAAAACATATTGATGGTATGAGATCTTAGGAGCTTGAGGAGATCAGAAGTTAATTTTTGTCACAACAAGCAAGGTTAGGACTGTAGGATTAGAGTGGATTCTAGTAAATTGTTAATAATGTGCAAAAAGTGTGTGTCCAGCATGGACTTGGTCACTAGAGAAGTAAGGATAGCTTGTGCCTGTAAACTTAGATCTTCTATTATCACACCTCCATTGCTCAAGAAGTTACTAAATGCTGTTTGAAAACCACATAAAGGTGAATTATGACCCGTAAAAGCCCTGGGAAATAGTTATCATTAATGCTGGGTGTACTTTCAAATCTCTCCCACTATCCTTTATAGTTGACCGAGGCCAACACTATTTATTCTTAAAGAATAGCTTGACAAAAGTGTGCCTGTGGCCTACAAATCCATTTCTCCCTTCTCTTTCTACCTCAGTAAAATTGAGATGTGTAGTGTTCCCTCTTAAAACAGTGCCTGGCAGATTGCCAGCCTTCAAAATCGGTAACTGAGATCATTGTTGTTACTATCATTTACAATTCATGGAGGAAAAAGAGAAATAGGATTTGTTGGGTAAGCTCTATGACCATTTCCAGCTCTGCTTGCCTCCTCTTCAAACTATAACATCTTTGTTTGAATAGAAATAATGGACAAGGGAAAAGCAGAGTGGATGTTGGTTCTCCCGCTCTGAGAGGACGGAGAATAGAACTAGCAATATTTCTAAATAGTGAACCCCCAAACAGTCTGGCCACCATCTGTCTGTATATCAGCATCACAAAACTCCAAGTTCTAAGGTGCCTTTGGGAGTATCAGTTATGAAAGTTGCTGTGAGATGTGAATAAGAGAGATAACTGTAGATTTGAGTGTTTCTCAAAAGTGGAGCCAAATGTAGTCAATGCAATATAGCTTCTGCATCCCAAAGGACAGTAGAATGAGCCAGAGGATAAGGAGGTGCCTTGGAAACATTGTCTGCTCTACATGGCATGGCCATGGTGCCATGAACTCACATCAGCCATGATTACCCACCAACGACCTGCACAAAATGGAGCCTGTCCACAGTCCGTCATTCTAGGAGGAGGGGTCATGAGGCCTTAGCTGTCTCACATTGTCAGGAGCTGTTGACAAGCCATGGTTACTGAGGAAAGATGAAGTCACTTTCCTCAGTGCTGTTTCCACCAGTAAACTTCCCATATTCCAAGAAACAGTCTCCCATCCCTACTCACACTAATTAAGCTAATTAAACTCAGTGGGGTCTCAAGTAACAGAAAAAAAATAAGCACATGAAAGTGGAAGGCTCTGTTGGGAAGAATAAGGGCTCAGCAGGACCGTGAAGAGGATGGGAGAAGGGGGTGGAGGTGAAACGCTCAGGTCATTACATACATGTATGACTTGTGCAGAGGATTTTTCTTAAAATAGTGTCTGTGTGAAGAGAAGAAGTCCGGTGTCTGTTTCTTCAGATGAAGAGGGACCCCTCTCCCACTACCACCCATTGTCTCACTTTCTACATGGCAACCCTTCAAAGACCTTCCTGGCCTCAATTTGTTGGTAGATGATAGTAGAGACATTCCTAAGGGCAGACTAAGAGGAATTCTTTCCTTACTTGCAGGCATGCAGTCCCGGAGTAGTTTCGCATGCGGACTGCAACTCAACAGGGACACAGGTCCTGAATTTCTACAGCATCCAGAATCTGGATCCCTAAACTAGAACTCCAGGAACTGTGGCCACAAAAGTTATTCATATAAATAACGCACACCATGGTACCTGGAGTCCTAGATACTGTGTGACCACAGGAGCATTTGTAAACAACAACATGTGAACCCTTGAACATTCATACCCATCGGCACTCAAAAGCCACAGGAATAGTTAGACGTATGTTATGTGTGGTACAGTCCTTCAAAGTAGTATTAGAACACACAATATATGTCACTGGGGATACCACTCATTTGGTGCAGTGCTTGCTTCCTGTGCATGAGGCTTTGATTTGATCTTTAATAGCAGAGGAAAATGTGGAGTTCTGCACTGTACTGTAGCCTCTAGTCATATTAGCTGATAAGTACTTGCCATGTGGCTCTTCACATTGAAATAGTTTGTATGTGTAAAGTATCCACACAATCTAGTGCTCTGTAGAGAAATGTATGTATAGGTAAAGCTAAAAATTAGAGCAGTTAAAATTACCTTAACTTTTCCCCATTCACACAGGACTGCAAGAATATCTAAAATCACATACATGACCCCCAATGCATTACAAACTAATGTTAGACTCTGAAGCCTTATCACTGGGGAACACTTACATCTGCAGTGAGGGGGAAGAGCAGATGCAGCAGTCATCCAGCTTCCCAGGCCTCCTACCTCCAGGCTGTCCTAATCATTCTGCAGTCACAGGTTTGCTTTGGTCTCATCAGCAGATTAGACTGTTCTCTGAAAACATCATGAATTTCCTCCCAGACATTTTCCCCACAGTTGTATACATTTTTTAAAAGAAACTCAGCCAAGTCCAAAACAAGCATACCTTAATGTGCTGTGAGTCAGAATTATCCCCATTTACCTTTCTAATAGCAAATAGAAAGGCAAACTCAGCCAGCTCTCATTTGTCCCGGCACTGAATAGACAGGACAGTGCCTCGTTCTCTTCTGTCTGGAGCTACAGTGCTAAGGCCAGGCTGGGTCAAAGCTGCCTTAGCTGGATGAGAGGCATACCTCCTTCTCCCCCCTGACTCCCAAAGGGCAGTACATGTGAGGCAGATGAGACGAACCTCCCAGACAGTTGGGATTGAAGGTCCTTCGTGCTCTCTGCTGGCTTCTCATACCTTGTGCAGTGGTAGCATGAACATTATCACACTCTGCAGTCATTGCCTCTAGTTCTGTGTGAGAAAATAGATCTGGCTGTGTTTACTCAACATGTGCAGGCTGATAGCAACATGCCTACCGAATGATTGTTTGCCTTCTATTTTCTTGGTCTTCGGCCAAAACAAACTGCCGATAGAAACTATATCTTAAGATTTGGTCATATGACTGAGGGTCGGAGAGGAAGCCTGGGAATGTAACATCCCTGCACACTTTCTTTATGTCAGCAGATGGGTTGCTTTCTGCCCACTAGGCAATATTCAATGATAGATGCCTGTGCTGTCCTGTAAGCCCATAGGGAGCTATGCTTTACATTCAGGTACATGTCAAAGAGGAATGCCAGTATCGTACATTAATGCAACCCTTTGCAACAGTGCAACAGAGGACCTGGACACACAGGAAAAACAAATGTCACTAGATCCCTACTCCCGGAAATCTCAGATAGAAAAGCAAAATTGGAAAATTGCCATGGGCTTTGACCTTGGCTTGATAACCCTTCATGGAGAAGCTTGGGTCCAGAAAACAGCAATTCTTGGGGGGACATCTGAAGTAGATCGAGCTGAAGAAACAGTAAGAGGGCCACACCCTACTTTGTTTAGAGATTTTAGGAACTTGGCACCTTTGTAAGAAACATGAGCCAAGGGCCTGGCAGTGGTTAGACCTTTCTGTCCTCTACAAGGCATCCAGGTTGGCTACTTTTGGCATATGTCTATTTCTCTTCCTGAATAAGTATGGCCCTAAGGACATAAAGTACTCCAGAGTGCCAGGGAGCAAAGCTAGGGCCATGGGAAGATATGAGTATGCTGGCAAGACCTGGCACTGGGTGCTGGCATCAGGAGGTAGGGGCAAGGGAAGCTGAGGCAGCAAGAGGAAATGGACTGGTCAGGAAAAACGGACATAGGTAAAGGGCTACCTTTAGTAGTATAGAACTCTCATACTTGAGCAAGACAGTTCTGGATACGGGGAGGAAGCAGAGGAAGCCCACACACCTAGAGCTGAGCTACCGATAGCTAGTCGTTGAGACTGATCCTGGGTTAGGCAGGAGTATGGTGAAGGACCAAGTCTGCTCCAAACTAGTTGTAACTTTCTCGCTGATGGCTGGTGAGATCCTGAGCCCAGCAGTCTCCTATAGGAAACAAGGTTTCACGTACCATTTATGTGAAGAAACATTTCAACTCTTTCATAACAACAAAAAAGAATAATTAACTAGAGTCTGAAATAATTTACAATTTTGCACATTTAAAATAGTTTTATCAGACTCAGTTGGGGTGGGCTGAGAGAGGCCAGCGCTTAGGATAAAAATAAATAATAAAAACTTTGAAAAGATGTTTATCAGGCTTGGGAAAGAGTTCATCCAGTAAATGGCTGGCCACGTGAACATAAAGAACTGAGTTTCAGAGCCTACATTTAAAAAAAGAAAAGGCCCAGTGTTTTTCATTCTAGCACAATGGACCAGAGACATGTGATCCCTAGAGCTCTAGTCCAGATAGTCTAGCCTCATAGAAAACTCTAGGGAGAGTCTCTGTCTCCAAACAGTCCATGCTCATACATAAGAGAGCACCCAAACCCATAGGCATGCTTTTAAAAATTGCTTTGTCACACAAGGTACGTTGTAGTAAAGTCTTCTGAGATTCCTCCTTTGCAGAAAGGCACACTGACTCATTTCCTGGCTCATTCTTGTCCACAGGCATGTGTGGGGTGATAGCATCACAGTTGTCCTATATATAGTTCTGTGTCTTGGGTTTTTTTTTTTTTTTTTTTTTCCGTGTACTGTGCGAGAAGCAGCATTAGATGGTATTTCTCCATAGGCGCTCTGATTGTCATGGTTACTGATGGGACTGTGTTTCTCCACAGGCTCTCTGACATCAGATTGTTATTGCCCTTTACAATGTAGCTCTCCTGGTGCTGAATATTTTATATTTCTCCACAGAATACAATGAACACTGTTGTATTTATATTTTCTCCTTTCACTGAATTGCTTCCCTACAAAGATAAAGTGTTTATTGATATATGACTCCATATTGCTTTGCATTTAAACCAACAGCAGGTGTGTGTGTGTGTGTGTGTGTGTGTGTGTGTGTGTGTGTGTGTGTATGTGTTTGTGTGTTTATTGTATTCACTGCAGTTTCATTAGTTCAAAGTGATTTCTAGGTTAACATTTATTTTTAAGAATGGTAGAATTTAGGTTTAATTCTTATAGATAATCTTCTCTTCAGTGTCTCTGGAGTGATAAAACCATATATTTTTTAACAAAGATAAATGCTTTGAGATATATACATACATACATACATACATACATACATACATACATATATATATATATATATATATATATTCTAAACTACAAGTGTAAATCTAAACGTGATTGATTTTACATACTAAATGCCACTTTGCCCAGCAATTTCCATCTTTTCCTCTGCCATACAGTGCAGCAAATACTCAAGTTACTCTTTTCATTACACTCCCTGAAAGAGAAACAGCTTTAGCAAACTGCTCTGACACAATTAAAGGCCAAAAGCAAAGCAGTGGGAAGGACGATTGTGCACCTCTTGTGGTCCTTATTAATTGGTCTGCATGCACACACATCTCTAACCAGCTCCTTTTGTCTAGCCTGTCAGAGGACGTTAGCTGAGACCAATCTTGAAGCTACTTCCTGGCTCCCAAATGGACATAGTCACTAAGAAAGAAAGACTCATTTATTAGAGTAAAAATTTTGCTGCGTAAGTGAGGATTGTACAAGGCACATTTCATGCATCATTATCTGGGCCTGATTAGCAATGATGGAAATTGGTCCTCAATTTTAACAATCAGCGGAAAGGAACCTTCATCTCTCACTGAAGTCGAACAATTGCCACAGACATGTCTGCGGTTTTCTGCACAATAGGAAAACAGAGGCAGAGGCCCTTGCAGAGGCTGCTCTCAAATTGTTTTGGCAGCACTTGTCTCACATATGCCATTGTCCCCGTGACGCAAATAAATCATGACCTTGCCATCCTGAGCAGCAGGATGACATATCTTAGAATGCCCTGTACCACAGGGAGCCGTATTGTCCCTGGTGACCCTAGCCATGGCTAGGCCACCTGGTCAATGCAGCCACCTGTCTTTGAATGCTGTGTGACCTTGCACATGTCAGTGGGTCTCTTTTTACAGTTTCCTATCTAAACAATGACAGTGACAACACCACTTACCTTACAGACCTCTTGTGAGGATTGTAATACTGTGATGTTTACATACAAACAAGTTCTACTTGGAGTCCAGCAGGCAAGAGCTGTATTCCAAGCACAAAGGCATGCCATGCCTCTGGGGCTTCCTTTGAATGGCCTCCTAGAAAGAAGCCACAGGGAGGACTAAGAATGGGAGCTTTTATACACACTGCAGTGGGTAGAATGCTTTCTGTCACTCTTGTCAAGGTCTTTTTTATTACAATAAAGAGAAATCTAAAAGTAGTTCACCTCTATGGGTGGTACAATGAGGGTCCCCAAGCTCCTTTCCCTCCCATCCTCTGCCCGGTTCAGGAATTAAGATTCAGTAATATGATGAGAAAGAAGCATCTCAGACAATATGAAAGACCCTTATTGTAGAGGACTGAATTAGTTTTTTCCTTTCCAAGGCCTGCAGATGGAACCCTGCTAAGGAGCAGCACCAAGGGAGGCAGGGGGTTGCAGAATTGAAGGGCTTCTGATTACTTCCTGTACAGCCCCACATGTTCCTCTCTCTGAGATTCTTTTTAACAGCACAGGAAGTTCAGAAGTGCCGTATACCAGAGCCTGAAGCCTACATGACTGCAGCCTAGGGGGCTCTGATAAAATTCAGATGTTCAGGATCAGGCTGGCAACTTAGAGTCTAGTGTGAAGAAGACACAGCCCAGGCATCACGACATATGCCAGCTACAGTGTAGTGCAGCCATACCAGGGCCTCACCAGCATGTTCGCTTGTCTGATATAGCAGCGAGAAAACATGGGGAAAACATTACAGCTGCATGGGGTTTAGGTATTGATAACAGTTTGGGGATGATATAAACATAACCTCCAAGCATACCACATATTACATACATAACATGCTATATTATATATATATATATATATATAGATATATATAGATATAGATATATATATATATATATATTATGTGTGTATACATGCACATCACTCGTGCAAATAATGAGTCTTTGTAGCCCCAAGGATTCTGGTGTTACAGGAAACATGGGGCTACTTAGCCTTGAACATCAATACTAAGAAATTAAACATTCTTCTTTCTTTTTGGTATTCTCTAGGACTGAAAAAACCACCAGACCTATGAATGATGATGAAGACCTATTCTTCACTGGATACTTCAATCAGACCCTAGCAGAACTTGACAAAGACCTGGAAGGTAATAGCCACAAGCCTCCTACATTGATAGCATCCTGTATGACCACACAGGAGGTCACTTTTTCTGAGGACTTTGGTGTGACTCTACAAGAAAGAAGTCTTAAGATTGCAACTTGGTTTTGATGTGCTTTACCTGTATGTAAAGGTTGAACTTCTCTCTCAGGCGAGGGCTGTTCTAGATGGACTGATTTTTGAAGAAAGTGTCTCCATAGTTTTTAAAATGTGGACAAGTAATACTACTTTTTAATGTTAAAATGTACTCTGTACACATTAGAGATATAAATATACAAAGCGAGTGAGTGAAATATGAGATGTACAAAGAGAAGCAGCTGCCTTTATTAAAACTTAAAACTTGGTAGTTCAAAACAGTCTTTTGTCCATGATAAACACCTTCAGCGTGGAGCTCCCGTGGCACGGTTGTTCTCTTAGCACGGTCTTCGGAAAACACTGTCAGGTCAAGGAAGATGCAAATAATTGTGGTGAATAAAGATAAACTCCTTCAGAGAAATAAAGCTACACTGTTTTCTTCATGGCTCACATCAAAGATAAACTAGAAAAGTAAAACAATGACCAAGTAGACCCTGATTTTATCTAATCCTGTATTTTGCCTCTTGTCATTGGTGTTTGGTTGACATTACTGGAAGTCATTACCAGCCATGTAGTCACCCACGTCTGTGACCACGTGACCCACACTGCTCACTGCAACATTTAGTTCCTCAAAAAGTCAGTTTTCTGAAGACACCAAGGTTTAGTTATTCTTGCTTTGAAAAATTAAACCTAGAGCAAGTCATACTATATGTCCTGCTGTGCTTCTAGTGAACACAAGAAATAGGAAGGGCAAAAATCGCAGTGCACGTGAGAACACTTTCTAGATTATTAAATGTAGGAGTCTGTTTTATAATTTGACGATTTGGCAAAATATGGTGGGTTAGTATTTCACCCTGAAATATCATGGATAGGCTAATGGCTTTGCATTTGCCTGATGAAAGCTTAGATTCCAGCCTCAGGCAGATGCAGATTTTAAATCAAGACAATTTTAACATGTATATTTTTTAAACATAGTAATATCAGGGGAAATCAAAGGATTGGCCATACTTTCACTAATTCGGTGGCAATACTCTAGCGGATGCCAATTAATGACTTGTGTTTGTCTTTCTCTACAGGAATAGAAGAAAATTATGAAACAGATACGAGCTCTCTAACCAACTCTGTAAATGCCGTATCCAACCACAGAATGCAAGAAGCCATCATACCTGATAGTGGCGTAGATGACATTCCAGTCACTTATATCGGGGAAGTTTCTGATGAGCCTTTTGACTCAGGGCTGTCCTCCAGTAGAAGTAACAATGCTGCTACTTTTAACAAAGGGGGCATTTCCAGCCAAAGATCACACCTGCCCCCATATCAGACTGAGCATAGCCAGCCATTCCTTAAAACAAGTAGAAAAGAGCCTGACCCTCCCCCTCCTTCCCAAGATAACAGAAAGAGAAATCAGCCAACCTTAGCCAACACATCTGAAAATGGGAATCCAGATGAAGTAGACACCAGAGTTACATCATTTGTTTCAAAGCCTTTAACAGATGACTCAAAAGCAAAGGATAAAGGCATGATTCGTGGCTCTAGTCACAGTGAGAAGACACAGGCAGGTCACAGAGTAAACCCACTGCCGGTGAATCCAAAAGTCAGTGAGGATGAAAACTCCAACTCAGCACTCCCTCCATGGTCTCATCATGGCCAGGCCTCAGGGGGAAGCTATGGACTCAAGTATGGCCTCACCACGTATAAAATTGTTCCTCCCAAACCAGAGATGAGGTGTTATGACAGGGATGTGTCCCTCTCCACTGGTGCCATTAAGATTGATGAACTAGGGAATCTGGTGAGTCCTCACATGAATGGAAGCAGGACAGTATCCCAGCCATCAGCTGTTGTAGAAACAGATGCTCAACCTATTGGAAAAGTCAAAGAGTTTTGGAGGCGGAACTCAATGGAAAAGTACCTGAATGGGCCGGCCGAATGCATGGTCAAAAGGACCCCCTCCACCACCATCACTGCCACACCAATAACACCACAGCAAGATAATGAGATGAAGGCAGCCTTCACACTGACCACTCCCCAACAGCAGCCTGCCTCACAGGAATGTGGGGCACACCTGGACGAAGACGGAAGTCAGCCACGCTCACCAGTTTCTTGTCCTGTGAAAGTGCCAGCATCTAATCCCACAGACATCACATTCCTCAAGCCTCAGAGAAGAACATCCAGCCAGTACGTGGCCTCTGCTATTGCCAAGAAGATGGGGCCTCCAAAAGTCCATGCTGATGTGGTGAGACCACTTAAGAAGACTGCTGAACAGGGCCATGAAGAAGCAAAGCTGACTAGACCACCTCCTGCCTGGAAAGACAGTGCAGCTTCCAACCTGTACTCAGAGGCACGGCAGCATGAGCACGGGGCAAATCAGGGCTCTGTCGGCCTTCCCAGCAACCCTCGTGTGCAGTTGCCAGCAGAGCATCCCAAAGTAGAGGTCAACAGCACATATGGGAAGTCAGCGACTCAAGACTCTCCTACTGCTGTCCACAGAAACTCCTATTTCCTCCCAGGCAGATCTTCCCAGAGGGATCGTGTTTCTGTGGGACAGGGCTGTGGTTTCAATGAAAAGCAAACTACAAGTAACCAAAAGATGAATTCAACATCTAATCCCTCGCAGGCACTGGACAAGGCACACCCACCCCCTCTGCTCTTGGCAGAGGCCCGTGACTCTGGGAGGATACTGGTGAATGGCTCTGCACGGACCCCAGGAAATTGTGAGCCTCCCCGCTCTCCAAAAGAGTCCACCCTGACTAGCTATATTATCTTACAGACAGAGGAAAAGCCCAGCCAGTTATCTACAGACGGTCAAGACGCAGATGATGCTCCACCTTCCAGCATTTTTGGGCCAAAGAAAAAATTCAAGCCTGTTGTTCAAAGGCCACTTCCAAAAGATATATCCCTGCACAGTGCCCTGATGGAAGCGATCCACTCGTCAGGAGGGAGGGACAAGCTCCGAAAGGTGAATGTGGTGGGCATCCGGGTTCGGGTGCAGGGACCTCCCAAGCAGGTCTTCCGTCCCTGTCCTAGATTTTGAGAAGAATCTCAAAATTCTACAGGAGCAGAGATGCACGTTTGCTGGTTTCATCTGAACTACATTCTGTCTCCTTCTTCTAATGTATTTGAATTAAAGCCCTAGAGAGGCTGATGGGCTTGAGCTTGCCAGGCTTTAGCAGCCCAGTGGAAAATATGTCAATCAATAAGTATCCATCTCCTGGGTCAGAGTAGCATTCAGGACAGGGTGTAAGGCTGTCTGTCCTCTGGCTCAGAAGCAGTCCTTCAGCTTTGTGTTGTCATAACAAAATATCTGAGAAACTTAGAAAAGGGAAAGGTTTATTTTGACTCAAGGTTTGAAGGGTTTGGTTTACGGTCACTTAGTTTATGGCTCTTGAGCTTGTGGCAAAGCAACACAGTATAATGTGAACACATGGCAGGCCAAATGCTCACCTCCTAACCAGGGAGGGGAAACATATAAGTGTCCATCATCCTCTACAAATACCTCCTTCCGGTGACCTTGGATATCCTACCAATATCACCGCCTAAGGTTTTCCCAGGTCCTAGTGGTGATAGGCTGAGAAATAAGCCTTTTGTGAGCTTCTGAGGAGAGTCTTGACACTCTGAGATAGTAAGACACAGACAGGACCACTGCTTTCTCTATAGCCTTGTGTTGATAAGCATGGGGACACATTCTGAGAACTGCATGGAGTTTGGTGTCATTGTCCTCTGAACATCATGAGGTGTCACACAGGCCTATGTGGCAATAGGCCAGCACTCTGTGAGAACTTCTTGTTACATCAAACGACATCAATGGGAGCTTGAAAAAGGATGCTGCTGGTGTAGCAGGTTTTATCCCCTTGGAGGAAGATAAAGCAATGAAACCATATTCTAAAAATAGTTGTTCATGACAGACTAACCATAGGACCTATAATATAGTGAATGCAAAATACAGTAACATAGTCACCCACACTAGTAACCAAGAGTCACAACCATATGTGACTGCACCTCTGCATGTCTAACAGTTTAATGCATAGGCTTGCCCACACTAGCATCACCCCAAAATTCATAGCAGTAAGATTTTGGTGTCACTGGGAGGCAGAGATATCTTCTTTCAGTCCTGTGAATCTGCTATCATCAGGGGGTATGTTGTGCCTGGAACATGTGATGTGATTGTATCACCATTCCATAGTAAAAATAACAACAGTTTTGTGATCCTCCTCCATTACCAGGTCATTAAACACATAAAAATGCTATCACTAAGCTAATGCCAATAATGAAGAGTGATTCCCTCCATTTTTTCAGTTGAGGAAGCAAGGCAGAATGAGTTTTAAGTGATCTGGCCCAGTGTCGCCCACTGACACTCTCGTCCAGGCTCGCAAGATTTCAGCACACTTGTCAGCTAGGGGAAGCTAGGAGAGCAGCAGGACTAGCCTCACTGTAGGAGACTAATCTTGATGCAACCCCAAATCTATAGCCTTTGGTTCTTCTCTAGCCACCTATCCGCATTCTACAGGGTTATGTCATTGTAGCAAGTTGAAAATATCCGAAGTTGGAAAAGCGTTAAATGTGCTGAACTTACCTGAAACTTAGTTCTATCTCCCTCCATATGCTCAGCACGATTACATCTGCCTACATTTGGACAACATAGTCTAACTCATTGCCTGCTCAGCACATGTGTTGAATGACTCAGGGAAGTTTCTGAATGCCGTGCGGAAACTGAGTAAGAAGATAGTTGTGTGCGTATGCTTTGACCCTATGGCTCAGTTGAATGCTGTTTTGGGGACTTTCCGAAAGTACCTTTAAGCAAACAGGCTGAGGGGAAATGATGCTGTGTGTATGGACTTGGCCATGCCTTATCTTCACAGTAAAATATGTTAACCTTGTTAATGCTCTAGACTGCAGAACAGTCCCCAGAAGGAAGGCCAAAGAAACCATCCTATGTGGAGACAGAGAGCGAGCGATCTGCCCTTCTGGCAGCCATTCGGGGCCACAGTGGGACCCTCAGCCTCAGGAAGGTAAGGAAATGGGTCTCCCATATACAACAGGTTCAAATTCTACTCACAGTTCTCAGCAGACTTAGCCAACGCCACTCATCCTCCACTGCTCTGACTCCACGGCAAGCAGCGTCAGAGCTGCAAACTCCATTTGCTTGGCATGTTGCCACCCAACTCCAGACAGCTCCCTTGGCCTCTGCTCATATAAAGGGAAAGACCCCTGGACCACTGACATTTTCCTGCTTTTTCTGCAGGACTGTCCTGTACAGTGACATTTTCCAAATTCACTCACACACTCATCATGATCTCAGGGTAAATGACCAGTCCCTGCCACCCTGCCCACTCTCACAGACTGGGGCAACTGTAGCAAGATGGCCCCGAACCTGCACAACTGCACGCATAAATTGACTTTAGAGGCAGGACCGTGCACCTGTACATTTCCCCTGGTGCTTTCTCGGCTCTCAATGCCCACCCCCGCTTGGTCTGTGTGTCTGGCTTCTGTTTCTTCCCTTACATGTGAAGGGAATTATGAGACTAAAGAGTATTTTCACACTCCTGCCATTCCTTTTAGCCATGCTCTGGAGGAGCGCAGGGCTCTAGGTGTAAGCAGACATATTTCTGTTCTCTGTGACTAATCATGAAGGAGCTGTTCCGGGTTCACTGTGAGATGGGTATCTGTGGGCTGTTTCTCAGAAAGGACCTTTCCACAAATTCAAACTGTGTGTCAGATGCTATAACAAGGCACCATGGACTGAGTCACTTAGAAACAACAGAGATTTATGTCTTGCGGCTCTGGGAGCTAGAAGTCAAAGGTCATGGCAACAGCAGAATGGGTATTTTGTAAGGTTGTCTCGCTGCTACCTAGTACCTTTACACTAAGGCCTCACATGACAGAAGGTTCAAGGTACTCTCTCCGGGTCTCTTTTACAGGGAACTGGTTCTGTTCATGGTAGACACACACTTACGAACTAATCCCTTCTGAAGCCTCTCACCCCAGTGTCATCCCCATGGAGTGTCACAGATGAGGTGACGTACATGAGCCCTCACTGTAGTAATCACTTACCTGTCTCATTAGGTGTCATCCCTTGCCTCCGAGGAGCTCCAGAGTTTCCGAAATGCTGCCCTCATGGCTCCCGGTGTGGACAAACCTCATCAAGAAGACCTTGGCCTTCCACCCCCACCTGCCGTGCCACCACCACCCACTCCAGCCTCCCAGGCTCCCTCAGCCTCCGTACCGGTTCCTAGGTTCAGCACCAGCACCCTCAGCAACACAGTAAATGCTAGGCAAGCCTTGATGGATGCCATCCGCTCCGGCACAGGAGCTGCAAGACTCAGAAAGGTGAGCATTGGTACAGAGAACAGAAATGGAGGCAAAACTGACTGTGCAGCCTAACTTATAGAGGGTACTGCCAAGGGGCAGACAAAAAAAAAGAGTTGAGTCAGGAGAAAGCCAGCTCTTCATACTACCTACTGCCCGTGTGACAAGGTTTAACTTAAGCCTACTTCTGTCTCCTGACTCCAAATAAGTGCTAGTATGGAGACAGCTGGATGAGAATCCACAGTGTGTTCCCTGGAGCTCCCTGGAGGAAGTGTAGCATCCTTAGCCTGTGGTGTCACCACCATTTTTCCTTATCTGTCTTTGTCTACTTTCTGCCAACATAATACATCATGAACTCAAAGTCTCCCAGCAGAGCATGCGCTTTCTTCCTCTGGTCTCTTGGCAGTCTAATTCAAGTCTACCCGTCTATTTCCCACCTGAGTACTGGAGAAAACTGTAGCCCCTGAAGCCATCTTCCCAAACTTCACCTGTCTTCCAAGCTCTGTTTCATCTCAATACTGCTGTCTTATGAATTCACTGACTTCTGTGGCTTCATATGCCTCCTTGATATGGCAAGTTATGCTAATAATAAGAAAGCTGGGGTATTTTAGATTTTCGAAGAGCACTTCTGCTTCCTAAACTGTGCTGTCCCTGAAGAGGTCAGAAGAAAGTTAATCTTCATGCTATATGTGAAATGCACAGGACTCAGAGGATCCAAGTCATGCTTCGGTCATACAGGGACTAGACTCAGCACAGTAGGTTCTTGTCACCCAGGTTATATCCTCTAATGAAAACATGTCACCCATGAACCTGGGGCTGGGCCACTTTCATAGGAGGCTATTTCCAGAAATAAGACAGAGAGATCTCCTTGTTCCCCCCTTAGACAGCGACTGGGCTGGAGGAATAGAGAGGTTCCTAGGACACGTGGCTGAGAAAGCTGCCCTTCCCTCAGCACTGGTCCATGGGTACCCATAGGCCACCAACCCTGTTGCTCTGCCAGACCTCCTGGGTGCTCCTTAGTTGCAGTTTCCCAAGCTCTTTTGGAATCTATTAGGCTCGGCTCCCTAGCTAGCCCTATCCTCCTTGAGCTTGTCCTCATTTGAGGGAGGAAAGCATGAGTCAACAAGTGTTTAAGAATGTGTGCACCTTGTTACAAGGTAGTTTAGGGGTGGAAGCTGGTTACTGGGTAATGGGGGGGGGGCAGGATGACACGGAACAAGCTATTGTCACTCATCTGTCACCTGCCACAGAGTGTAATATTGGAAGCCAGGATAGGGTAGCACAACTTCCTGAGCAATCCCCTGCCCCAGCCTCTCTCAGGAGTGTGGAGGTCCTCGTGGCCTGCACTGCCTTCTCCTAGGTAGGACCTGGCCCCTGGGGGCATTTCCACATCTTTATGGCTACTAGTTGAACTTCCCACTGCAACTGCCTGTAGAGTACTAGGTGTAGGTCACCAAGGGAAATGTTCACAGTCCGGTGATCGTTTCAAAAAGCCAGTGAGGCAGCCCTTTCCTGCTGTGTGAGGACAACTAACATTCGTGGTACCCATGTCAAAACGTGGCCTTTTCCTCCATTTCTTTAGCCTCCTTTCCCTGTTTGGTCTAACTGGCTCTGAGTAAAGTAAAGTAGATATGTGGCATCTGCAGTGTGGACTGAGCTCTGTACGGTTGTACATATATGTTGCTCTTCATGCATGAGTGTTCAGTGTAAGTTTCTGCTCAGATAAGCCTTTGAATGTAGCTTTCCAGGTCTTTGTGAAAGGCTGCAGTATACAGCACACTATGCTTATTGCCTCTGAGCAAGCCTCCTCAGCTCAGATCCTAGGGTGAGGGGCTTCCCTGGGATTTAGAAGTATAAGGACAACAAAAGAACCTAACCATTGTAGGCAAAATGGGATGGTTGATCATTGGGAAGATGCTGCTCATGATACAGAACAGTCAGCCATATGGAGAAAGAATAATTATCTTAAAGATGACAGCACTGTTCTTCAACAGTAACAGTTGCTTTTATGGTGTGAGTGGCCCAGGTCTCTGGCTGCTAATAGCTGCCAGTGTTCGCAGCTGCCTGATTTGCTTCTGGTTCATGTTGCAACTATGGTAACCACCCATGTGTCTTCCCAGGATGCCCCTCTTCTCACAGACAGGTTTCAGTGCACATCCACCTCCCTATGATCTCATCTTCCCTTTCCCTCAGTCCTTCCTTCACAGCAAAGGTAAATACAACCTTGTACATCCAGCAGCCTTGGCTGATCTAGGCTCTGAATTGTGTCAGAGGGCCTGGAATGCACACCTGGTTTCCTCTTATCTGCGTGTTCATGTAAACATGTGCATGGCAGCGCTTCATTCCCTATGCCTTTAGTAAGACCTGCCAGGATGCAGGCACTGGGAAAGCTCTTCAGAGCAGACAGATGAGTGAAGCCTCATTGTGCCTACAGAAGTAGCGTGCCACAGAGACACAAGTCAGAGAAAGAACTGCTCAGAACAATGAAAGGACTTGCTTAGAATCCCCACTCCATCCCACGAAGAGGGTTTAACAGGCTCCTGCTCTATTCCCCTGGACGAAGGGCCATGGCTTTCATTTGATAAACAGACAGGTGTGGTGCTCGTTTCCTAAGTGACTTTTCTTAGCAAAACATTCCTAGGTCAGCACCTTTGCTATGTCCAGACATCTTATCAGCTGCTGGATGCCTTGGCACACTGAGCTCACACAGCACAGGTGCCCTCTTTCCCATGACAGGAATCACAGATGTAGACGAATGCATTTTATGCCCTTTGACCTCAATAGGAAACCCGGAAGAACTGATTAGATGTATGATGTTATCAAGAGGTCCCAAGCTAACTTGCCCCATTCCCACTTATCCTCAAGAGCCCTCAGAGGTTCACCTAGGTAAGGTATTCCAGTATCCTCAGAAAGACATCTAAAATCCTAGCATTAGCTGAGCTGGGAGTACTCACTCACTTATGGCTCTATGCCCAAACCCTCCCTATAGACCGCTAAACCTTCCCCCAGCAAGTGCTATAGTCTGTATCTGCAATGTGCTCCAGAAACCTGGACGCCAAAAGTGGAGCCTAATGGGACTTCTTGTCATTGTTGGCCAGCTCCTTCTGCTTTCTGCCTCTATGCTGTAAAAAGAATATAAGCCCCCTGCCGCACGTGGCCTGTCATATACTGTCTCCGTAATATGCTTCCATAGACTCAAACCTTGGGCTGACCCAAGTATGGGCTGAAACCTCCAAACCCAAGAGCCACAGCAATGCTTTCCTCGGATTAGGGAAGCATGTCAGAACAGGACTACCATGGAATCACACATCGAGTGTGTGCTGCCTAGCCCATTGTGAAATGAACCTGGGCACACGCACACATTCCGATTTTATATTGTGGGATTCATTTTATGAACAATCTCAAATCTGGCTGAAGGGTTACCTTGAAAGCCTGCCTAGACTTCATAGCCATTTCTTACTCCGACTTCTATTAAATACAGTTCAGCAAGCTACACGTTTTGTCATTTTAGCATGAAAGTTTTTTTTATCACTTTTTTATAGAAAAGATGTCAAACGTGTTGAAAAGTTGAAATAATTGTGAAGCAAATACCCCTTTATCTAGCCCTATGAACTTTTGATGACAGTGTGCCATATTTGTTTTAAACCATATCCCTGCATCTTCACTATCTACCCTTCTGCCTACCTGCACACACCTTTTCTTTTGTTGGAACGAGATCTGGCCATGTAGCTCAGGCTACCATTGAACCCAACAGCCCTCTGTGTCAGTCTCCAGAATGCTGAGATTACAGGCATGTGACTCTCACACCTGGCTCAGGGTTTTATTTGTGTGCAATAGAAGTGCATTGTGAACATTAGCATTCACGACTCCAGCAGGACTTTATCTGCGTGTTACAGGAGTCCCTTTTTACACAGTTGCTTTTCAGGTAAAATATACAGAGTGGCATGCACACATTTAAGGAGCTCAAGGGTCATTTTAATAGGCCTTCATCCTACCCATCTTGACACTGGTTTTTGATAAGAGTCACAAGAAGAATAAAGCTGAAACAGTATGGAGGGCCGACAGGTTTGTCAGTATGGGGATATGTGTGTATGTGATTTGTCGCTATTCGTACTGACTGGTTCTGACTTGTAAGAGTTTGTATAGGCTGATTGGAGAGGAAAGAGTCCAGTAAAGTAGGAAGGTTGCAAACCTGTAACAGTGGAGGCAGACAGTAGAATCACAGTACTCACAAAGGATGGAAAGGGCACACCTTGAAAGAAGGACATAGCTTTTACTCAATGGGTCTGTGAGAGGTTCGTCAATCCAGAGGGTAACTTCAGGGATTGGATTTGCAGCCAAACATTTAGGAAAATGTGAGTTCTAAGTAATAATCTATAGGCCACAAGGATTATAGTCCCTGAGAGACATCTGTGAATCCAGAAACATCCTGGGCTGTGGTGTTGAAAGGGTGTTGACACAGGCTCATTGTCCTAGTTAAGGTTACTAGTGCTATGATGAAACATCACGAAACAAAAATAATGTGGGGAAGATGTGTTTTAATTGGCTTACACTTTCCCATCATAGTTCATCACTGAGTAAGTCAGGACAGGGACCTAGAGGCAGGAGCTGATGCAGAGGCCATGGAAGGGTGCTGCTTACTTACTGGCTTACTCATCCTGGCTTACTCAGCTTGCTTTCTCATGGTACCACCCACAATGGACAGGACACTAACCTATCAATTGCTAATTAACCCAATGCTCTGCAGGCTTGCCTATAGTCTGATCTACTGGAGGCATTTTCTCAATCAAGGTTCCCTTCTCTCAAAAGACTATAGCTTGTGTCAAGTTGGCATACAACTATCCAGCACGCCCATGAACTCCTTGTTTGAGGAGCAGAACTGCAGTCCTAGAACATCAAGGCATCTGCATGCATAGTGAATGTTAAAGAAGAGATTGTGACACAGAGCAATCCACAAACCTACAAAGCCTATTGGAGTGTTTAGCAGAGCAGAGCTTGAGCACCCCATACAAGTCAAGCTGCACAAAGGACCACCAATGGGGAGAGTGGAAGAGAAGAATCTGCAGCTCTAATAGGCTGAGAATAATGCTTTCAGGTCTTCCCAAGCTGGACTCAAAATGCCGTGTCTTTCAACATGCTCTTCTCTCAGCAGTGGGCAACAATTTACATGACCCTCCGCTTCCCCCAAATTTTCAAACAAGGATCAAACTGTCTCCAAATGACCCCATCACAGAACAAAGCTTAAGAATATATGTATGAATGTGAAACTGTTTAGCAAATTTCAAGGCAAAATTGGCAGTGTGTGCCATCTAATCAAAAACTATCAGGCAACAAAATGGTAGACTAGCATAAAACAGCCATTAATAACTGAATGTGACTTTACCTGCCCCATAATGATCCTAGATATTCAAAAATAGTTAATGTAACTACATCTAAAGACTACAAATAGCAAGTATGCTCATGACTGTAACAGGATTAAATTATGAATTAGTAACATGGCCTCAGAAAAATCCCCAAATATGGAAATAACATAGTTTTAAATAAAAAGGCAAAAATCAAAGGAGAATTAGAAAATCATTTGATGTGATTGTGAATTACACCATGAAAGTGTGGTTTTCTGCTAAAGTAGTGTCTTCTGGAGAATTTCATGATGCTTTGTCATTCTACGACAGGATAATATTCTTCCCTAGAAAACTGGGGGATAAAAAAAGAGCAAAAGTGAAGTCTGAAGTTAGCAGGAAAAAGTACAGGTCATAGCAGGAATCAATAAAATAAAAGAGAACACTGATCTCAAAAGTTAAACCCACAGCTAGTTCTGAAACAAAACCAATAAATCAGTAAGTTAGGCTGAAGCTAAAAAGCGGCTCTAGGGCCATGGTGAAGGATGGGAAAGAGGTGGTAGTACCTAACTCATAAGGACCCTAGCATAGCCATGGCCCAGCCCAGCAGGGCAGAGAGCTGCAGGTTCACAGAGTAGTACAGCCATGCTTGACAACAGTGCTTTCCTCCAAACCCCAGGGCCCACGCAATGGCAAATCCCTAGCCAGTTCTTTCAGCCTGTGCTCTGGTTTGATACTTTGGGAGAGAAACAATGGTTATTTCATAGGACATCCATCTCCTTAACTCATTTTCAGAGGAACTAGAGACAGTCTCCTGGGTCTGGATTTCCTGCCAGGCTATAAAGAGGGAACTAAACCAACAGGATCTATGTGATCTTTCCTGACACATAGAGGAAGAACTGGCACGCTTCCTTATCCATACCACAAATTCTGGTCATGTATGTGGCAGTGAGTGAGCCTTCTAGGGTTCCTGCCTCCAGGTGTCCCTTCCAGCAGGACCGGTACAGGGAACACAAGGGAGCAATGAGATGCTGTGGAAGTAACCCACAAACAAATATCCATGGATTCCTTGTTGCTTGGTTTTTGATAAGTCATTTGAAGGTCTTAAGCCTATTAGTATCTTGGGAAGGGTCTTTGGGAGGGTAAAAAGCACACATGGCCAGTGGTCCAGCTCTCAGTTCTTCAACATCCTTTACAAGGATGAGCGTGCATAGCTCTCTTCTGTACACTTTGTTGCCAACAGAGACAGTAGTAACTCTACCCATCTTCACTGCAGGTTCCCTTGCTCGTGTGAGGTCCTACCACTGCAGAAACCACCTGTACAGCACCAAGGATCATCCCTAAAGAAATCCACATGACAGGAAATGAAACCATCAAGAAGTGGCCGTATTTTCCTGTCTCCAGGCCAACTTGCCCGCGGTGGATTTTCAGTGTTCCTACATAATGGTCAAAGGGGAGATGCTGCTTTGCTGTGTGACTTGTGTGCCAAGGACATATAATCTGCCTCTGAATGCTCACAGTTGCCAATAAACTGCTCTTGTTGGCAGAGTAATAGGAATACACAGGCTGGAGCCCAACACTCACACATGATTATAGCTATGGGCACAAGGAATTATGCCTTAAGTTGATTTTTGGATCATTGAGACTTTGACCACATACACATGGTTAAAATCATTTATGATCTTTTGAATTCTAGGTGGACAAAACCATAAATCAACAGAAATAGTCAGAATCTATCACATGTTCCAGAATGCTCTGTTTCCAGAGTAAGAAGCGTGATGGAGAAAGGCTACGGAGATGACTTTTGCAGGATAGAAAAGCATCAGATTCATATTTCTATTTCTCACACAGCAAAGCCTCTCACCTCTCAGATGATCTTGGACTGTGATCTGACCAACTAAGCTTTTAAAATTCCACTACTGCTGCCCAGAGTAGCAGCCCTACTTGACCGTGTGAGCAAGACATTCCTGGCTCCCTAGAAGGTGATGGGAAACAGAGATGAGAACACTGGAAGGGTTGTCCTTTTTTGTATGGATTGTGTCCCACTTGTATAGTCTTCCCTCGATGTCCCAGCAGGCTATGATGTGCATCAGGTCACTGTGAAAAGGCCTTGCGTGGAGCCTGAGACTTCACCAGTAGCCTTCTGAAATCTGCAGAGGGCCAGAGAGCTGGGTGTTGAGGACCTACGTGTCGCAGAGGGCAGTCCACACTGTGCTGCATATTCTGTGGCTGACATTCTATCCTGACACACTTTGGCATGGTCCAGCAGCTGCCCTGGTATTATATGACATCCTTATAGTACATTGTGGGTAGACACCATCTTTAAAGAATTTAAACTCAGCAGGAAGTTTTGTGTTTTTTTTTTTTTTTCTTTTTAATGTGTCTCTAAAACCTTTTCTTATATGGAAAAAATCAAGACAGCAATAGAAGTCAAAGTGAGTTCATGATATAAAATCTCTGCCTTACTGAAAGAAAAAAAAACAAAAACATGAAATTCTTTAACTTTCGCTCTGTTTTAAATCTAGGCATCGGGTAGAGTGGGAGCTTGGTACTGTGTGATTAACATTGCTAAACTTTCTCAGTGAGGCAAGAGCTACCAGCCAATTGCTCTTAGTCACAGCTGTCTGCTCTTTCTCTTAGTGCCACAAATAAATGCAAATCCAATGCTGTAACTGTCGTGTAGATTTCATGCTACAGTGTACATCCTGCCTACAAAATGGAGGGACTAATCTATTCTGCCAACAAATATTTTGGCTGCTGTGTTAATCAGTGTCCCATCACTGTGACCAAACACCTGAGGTAAACAGTTTAAAGGGGTTTATTTTGGCTCAGGGTTTCAGAGATTTTGGCCCTGTCGCTGTCCCTGTAGCAACACAAGACATCATGACAAAAGCGTGTGCTGGAGGCCTCTGCTCACCTTCTGACACAAAAAAGAAAGGAAGAGGCTGGGATCTAGACCACAGTTATCTAGCTTCCTTCCTCTGTGCCTTAGTTCCCACAGGGTTCCTCCCTACAGTGCCGCAGGCTAGACATTCACAGGCCTTTGGAGGACTTGAAAGTCAAAACTGTAGATGAATCTTTTCCCATACCTTTGTGTTTCAACAGATAAGAGCATCATGACCATGGAGTTTAGACTATACAAGAAATAGACCTTTAGGAAATGCTAGGTATAGCATGTTGCACGCTGTAGAGGAAAGGCATGAGGAGAATGGGTGAGAGACTCCAACCAGGGTGATGGAGAAAGACCTTGGTTTGAAGTCATTAGTGAAGGAAAAGGCAGAGGCAGAGAGAAGGTCAATTTCAGCAGCTCTGAGGACACGAGGGGAAGTTGGCAGAGGGGCTGTTGTGGAAGCTGGGATAATGAATAGAATGTCCATCTCTCAGTTCTTTATCTCCCATGTGAACAGTTCTCTATGAGCTTTCTGCACTCTCCAGCCAACCTTGAGAGGTCCCTGGAGAGCATAAGCCTCCCCCCCTCCTCTAGTTATTTTTGCTCATGTGGACCAATTTGATGCTATATCTGCTCTGCTGTGCACCTCAAAATATATAAACCTTCAAATCTTGAGGTGTGGAGTATAGACCAATCGAAGCCTCCTGGTTCATGCTATGGTCTCTGCTATGTGTTGTCAGAATTGCTCTTGCCTCACCTTCTTAGTAAACACGGATATTAAAGCACCCATCTTCCAGATGAGCAAACCGGAGGCTAAGAAGTCCAGACAGGTTCATCATATGGCCTACATTCTTTCAGCAATGCTCTCTGGCTTTTATCACTGAGTAAGTTAAGTCTGCATGCGTCCTCAGCCTAACAGATTTCTAGCAGGCTCTACCTCTCCTGCCCCTCCCTAGTCTAAACAACCCTCCACTGTTTCCTTTGTCCATATCCCAAACACCCATTACTGAAGGTATCCTGGGAGGTATTTTTAATATTCCTTGAACATTTCCCTTGCCTGCAATGCCTAGATTCCTCCACTACCCGTACCCTTCAACTGGAGACTTTGGCCTTGTCCTAGACAGCTGCCCCATTCTATGAGCCCCTCACACCTCCCTGCTCCCTGCCTTGTCTAATCTCAGCTTTTATTAACTGTGCTTCACACGCCTAGCTACTCAAGTCTCTCACCTTCCCAGCTGCAAAGATCAGCCTCGAGGCAAATAGGAGGAAGAGGTTGAGTTCACTCAGGAAAACCTCAACAGCTTCAACTCAGGCCATCCTCCTGGCAGGAAGCCTGTAAAGACATCTCCCTGTTCCCTTCCAGCCATATTGTGTAACACAGAGGCAGAGGGGAAAGGTGAGAACTCTCAAACAGGAAGTAAATGGCTCAGCTCCAGTCACGGCCCAGCTAATTATGAGAAAGCATTCTGAAATTATGACAATGTAGCTCATAAAAATCCATAACCTCTGTTGCCAAATTCGGACCCAGAGAGTGTGCAGCTAAGATTCATTGCAAGCCTCAGTCTCCTAGGAGTGCACAGGCTAGCGGACATGACCAGAGTTCAGGCTTCTCCACCTCTTGCCCAAGATTAGTCGGTTTGTTCCCTGCCTGTGTGTAGCACATTATGGCGAGAAAGGAGCTTGTAAGAAGTCCTTACAGGCACCCCTGCAGGGTTAGTAGCCAGAGAGAACACTGGCAGCTCTTCCCTGATGGATCTAACTTTTTAAACCTGCTGGTCAGTTCCCAAGAAGAAAATTGTTTGTGACTCTCTGAATTTAGAAGGTAGGCCTTTCACAACGTGCCTAACCAATCCAGCTTTGAATGTTGCCTTCTCAGTGCTGGATCCCAGAGTCCTGCTCTGAGCATCACTACTGAAGAACTCTGCCCTTCTCTATGCCTCTGGGAAGTCCCTCAACCCAGCTCCTGATCTGGAAAGCTGCTGGCTTGTGTGTCCTGCCAGCTTGCCCCACTTGACCATGACCCCACGCTGTCGTGTGTGTTGGGCCCTGTGCCTGCACCTCCTGAGTGGCTCATTTCAGTGGTTTCCAAGTCAGAAAGACAAGGAAACATTTGCTAGTCACTGAATTCTTCTGTGATTCTTCTCCTTCCATAGCTATGGTTGTTTGGCCCAATGCTTCTTCTCCTGGCTCTCTTTAATGTCTCCAAATTACACTGGTTTCCACGCCCTGTGCCTTCCTTACACATCCAGACCTATATGTAGTCAAGAGGAGCTCCACAGTGCCTACTGATGAGACCACCTCCAATGAGTGGCCACTGTGCTACTATACGTTGTTCATTGTGTTAACTTCTGGGACACATGTCTATTGGTTTAGAATGCAAATGGTTCAGACAAGAGCGTAATGTTATCACTCCATCACACAAGCAGAAAGAAAGGAGCCAAACAAATAGCAGAGTCACTTTACGAATTTGTAGAATCAATGGCCCATTGTCCTGTTCCAATCCCATGTACATGGATCAGAAAGGGGATGAAGGTTCGTGTTTTCTGCCCCTGTCTATGCCTGGGAACAGCCACATCTATCTATTCTGAGCAGAGGATCAGTCGCTCTAACGCACAGTATCATACTCTAGCAGTATTGCCTGAGTATTGTTCTTAAGTAGGGGATTAAGTGGTCAAGACCTACAGAGAGTCCAGGGGACGTCTCTTCTCTGCTTGAAGCATCCTGACTTGCTCCTAAAAGACCTGGGGCATTTTCTGGGACCAGAAGCCATCAGCTGTGCAAATCGAGAATCACAGGGCTGAGTAATCTTTCAGAAACAGCATTCTGGGCATAAATATGGGTACATGGGATTCAGGTACCACCTGGTATTCAGGTCCTAGCATTTTCTCTCATACATCAGAGTGCTCTATTTTTCCTGATAATTATTTTTTGTTATAACAGAACTGAACTGTCACTGAAGGGGGCACTGTCATTGAAGGGGTCATTGGTCCAGCCACCAGGTAGAAGGAAAGGTCCGGAAGACAAGGAAGGGAAATTCTGAAGACCCAAGGAAGCTCAAGGCTAGCGTGACAGATGTTCTTGGGGCAGGGAGGAAAGAAGAGCTGTGGGGCAGCAAGAATCCCAGACCCTTGCTGCGTTCTGCCTCTTCTCAGGGCTCTGTTCTCAGAATCTACCTCCCACACCAGGGGTACAGAAGCACTTGGCCCACTCATACCCCCCTTCCCATTTTTCCTCTCCTTTCTTCTTCCCTTTCTCCCTGTCCCTTATTTCTTTCTTCTGCCCATCATTCATCCTTCCCCTCTTTCCTTCCTTGGCGCTTTCTTTTCCTCTTCCTTCTCTTTTTCTTCCCATCTAACACTAGAAGAGCTTCTCGAAGTCGGCATCCCCAATGGGTGCTGGAGACAATTACAAATTAGTGTCTCTGCCTTCCAGTAAGCCTGCTGGCAAGTAGCCACATGGAAATGCCAATCAAGAGTGTAACAAGTATCCTGGGGAAGAAAAGATGTAGGGCAAAGATTGGAGGTTCTTCCTTGTGGGTGGTCAGGGTGGAAGGCCCTCAACTGAGCGTCAAGAGAGAGGCTTCTTGCCAGGTGAAAGGATCAGGACTATGGAGGCCTGGGCTACTCAAGGTTGTGTCTGCAGGAGATTCAGCCTACAGGTTCTGCACCAGGGCTCCATTCCACTGTAAAGACATTCCTAGGGCTAAGTGCTGCCACCCACTCCTGTGTTCCACTAAAAATACAAATGTGTTCAAAGCGGAAAGATCAAGAAGCGATTAACTATGCTGGCACCTGCTCATGAGTGGTTTGGCCATGTGCCCAACTGGGGTGTGCGCCGAGTGAGTGCAGGTGGCAGCGGCTTGCCTCACCCTGCCTGGCATACTCCTCTGGAGAAAGCATTGCAGAGTTTCGGGGCTTGCATCTGAGACCCTTCCTCTAGATGCAGAGGCTTGAAATTCATGAGACAGGAGGGGCTGACAAGCTCTCCACCGTGTTTCAGAGCCCAGCCTCACCAGGTCTTTGCAAGCAGCAGTGTGGGCCCTGTCACTACCTGGAGTTGAGCTGGCCCTAGCTTAGGTCTGGCTAGTGCCCCTCCAGTCAGCTGTGGCCTTTTAGATTTGTTCCTACTCCTAGGCTTCTGTGCACTGGGACGCTTGGGCGGCTTTCATTTCTCCAAAAATCCATGTGGGTTCATTCTACCGTGCTTTATTAGAATGCCTATTGATCCTCCAAAACCCAGACACCTCCCGAGGAAAGCCACTTACAACCACTTAGTCCTCTGCGGAATGTGGCGCTTCTTGTTACCAGTGCTCATTTCTCAATGGAGTCTGTTGGTGTTTGTGACCCAGAACTCTGTGGGCCTCATTCATGTGGGAGCGTCAAGCCTGAGAACACGGGACTGTTGCCCTGGGCAGAGTCTGCCCCAACCAGACTGGCAGCAAATTCTGAGTACAAAACTCCTGAAGACCTGCTTGGCCAATGGCTAGTGGGCAAATGCCCAAAAGAGGGAGACTGCGGTGTTCCTGCAAGGCAGCTCAGAGTCCTTGGAGAGACTCCAGACTGCCGGGATGGCAGTGGCCAGGGATGGGACGAAGAATGGGCTTGTTGGAAGGTCTCCAACTCAAGGGTACAGCTGGCCAAGCCCTAGGTTGGGCAGAGAGCCACTGGCACCAGGGATGAGGAGTTGGCTGAGGTGGGGCTTAGAACAAGATGGCCACGAGCCACTCAGAATAAGCCTGTGTGGATGATGAAGCCGCTGGGAGTCAGGGGTGAGTCACACGTGAATAAGAAAGGCTCAGCCTGGAAAGCAGATTGCAGTATGCCCTGAAGTCATGATTCTGTTTCAGCGAGCTCAAGTCCTCCCGAGATGGCTCCATGACATTTACCATTCCAGATCTTCCTGAGTGACATCATGGATAGTGGCCTAAGCAGTGACATTTCCTGAGTAATAGCAACAGTGGGCTTTTCAGGCAGCCTTCTCCCAGGTGGAGTTGGGGGGAAAGCAAGGCCCTGTGATATCTTTGACCACACAAGAGCTAAGGGGTCAGCTGCCAGGGCTCACCACTCTCCTCTGCCTTCATTTGCTTTGCTCTTTTCCCCTCCTTTATACAATCAGCAGTAGTTAACTTAGTAGGCCAAGTAACTAGGGACCTCTTGACCACTGCCTTGATTCAACCATGTGGGATTCACAGGTGTTTCCTGAATCTCTCTCAAAAAGCCAAACCTTACTCTCTTTGGTTCCCTTCTCCTACCAAGAGAGGCTCAGAGACATATAGCGACACTTGAGTTCACCCTGATGTGGACCTAAGCCCCAAATCTGACTCTCCTCTTGTCCATTATAACCCAGGAAGTGCTCCAGTTCCAGAAGGGAAACAAATGCTTATGGTTGGTTGGACACATGTAATCAAGGCTGTGCCTAACCCATGTATATACCAGCCTGACTCATTGCTTGTCTGAGGAGGGGAGGTAGGCTCTGTGTTTCTAGGATCCCTGAACCAGCAATTTACTGAGGGTCCTTGCTCTGCATTTGGGGGGCATATCTGAGCAATAAGGACCTACCTTCTTTGCATACTTTGCAGGAGAGCTAGAAAAGACAGGTACAATACAGACCCTAGTGTAAACATTGCCAAGCATCTAAAGAGTCCCCAAGGATAGGTGTGAAGCATGTCTTGAGAGGAGGCTGTCTAGGCCTCACTAGGCTGGGGACTCCCTTACAAGGGGCTTCTGGCTATAGAGATGCTGGCTCTGCCTGCCTATTACTTATGACTGTAACCTGAGGCCAAAAGCTGCTACCAACATCATATGACTACAAGGCCTGAGGTGAGGCTGAGCAGGAGAGAGTTGGAATATCTCACTTGCTGCACATGTGCTTGCTTGCTTGCTTGCTCAGCTTTATTCCCAACAGAAACTCAGCCGTAAGACAGAGCATCATGGGAAATGCAAAGCACTTCGGGCCAGTCTGCCTGCTCACTTACAGATGAGAGAGAAACAGCACGGTTTGCCTCTGAGGGCACAACCAGCAATCATACTGAGAGAGGGCCAAGTGTGCTGGCCATGAATCAGTGTCTGGTCCCCTGTTGCTTAGAGAATCCTCAGGGACCAAGAGGCAGCAAGCCCGCTGCGGGTGTGAGCCCCAGCGGGATGTGGCAGTGCTTCCTTGATGGGATCTCTGCCAGATACAGGGAAGACAGCCATCTCTCTTCCAGACGTAGCTGTCCCAGACTGTCCCCTGTGGTGGACAACATTGCAACATACCTGAAAGGTTTGCTTTCTTCACCTTCATCCAGCTTTTCTTTACGAAGCAAGGAGTGATTTTTATCATGAGAATAATAGGCAAGAATGGTTGGTGTGTAGAATTCTCTCAAAACCTTTTGTCACTTAAAATGATTACTATTTTTTGAGACAGGGTCTGGCTGTTTGCTGCACTTACTTGCACACTAAAGCTCAAGGGACCTTCTGCATCAGTCTCCTGAGGAGCCAGGACGTCAAGCACTTGCCACAACTCATGGCTTCCTTTTGTTTTCTCAGATGCAGTGTCACTATGTGGTCCCACTGACCTGGAACTCATCATGTAGAACACGCTGCCTTCAAACTCACAGAGACGCACCTGCCTCTGCTTCCCAAATATGGGTGCTAAAGGAATTCGACACCATCCCCTGGTTCCTTTTCTTCTTTTAATCATAGATAACCATGGGACACGCCCAATTGCATAAATATAGTGTTAAATGATCAAGGTCAGTTAATTAGAATTGCTTTATGTTAGACACCTTCAAATTCTGTCTTCAGGTTATTCATAAAGTGTACGATAAATTGTAAGTAGCAGTCACCTGGATGTGCTGTACAATATGGGAACTTAATCTTCACTGTAAACTCTACTTTGGTACTGATTACCTACTTCTCTTAGTCTCTATTCATTGTGCCCCTCCCCCAGGCCTCTACTGACCACTATTCTCTCTACTTCTTTTAAAAAAAAAAATTGTTTCTTACCTAACTTCTTAGTTTTACTTTCCACTTGTAGAAAAGATCATGCAGTGCCTGTCTTTCTGTGGCTGGCTTGATGTGATACCACCTAGTTCCATTCCTGTTGCTGTTACTAAAACTATAGGACTTCCTTCCTTCTATGACTGACTACTGTGCTATTTCCATGTGTTTGTGGTGTGAGTGTGTGCCTGTGGGCGTGGTGTTATAGTGAGTGTGTAATGTATGTGTGTGTGGTGGGTAAGTATTTATGTGGTTTATGTGTGTCTGAGGGAGAGAGAGATTTTCTTCAGCCATCTGTCTATGGATAGGCACTTCTTGATCCCATAGACTGGCCATTGTGAAGAATGATTTCATTTTCATTGACTACACTCTCAGTAATGGGATGTATAGATCATATAGGGGACCTACTTGTGTTTTGTGGTTTCCATAATGGCTTTGATGGTTTACATTTTTCTAACAGAGGTCTACCAGATTTTCTCACCAAGCATGTGTTATCTTCTGTGTCTTCAATAACGGCCCCTCTAACCTGGGTTGGATGATGTGTCATTGTGGGTTTGATTGCATTTCCCTGGTGGTGATGTAGAAGCTCCACAGGCTGAGTTGCTTAGGTAGACATTCTGACTGCAGGAGGCTGTCAGAGCGTCTGCATGCAGTTCTCTGAGCTTCCCTGGGTTAGAAGGCAACTGGCATCCTGACTTTCTAAGTCCACAGTTCCAGTGAACTTGACAATGTACTAGTTTTGATTCTGAACTACTGCATGATCCTGGACCTGTAGGCATGTCCCCAGGACTACTGAGAGCAGTGCCACAAATGAGCACTTGACCCATTTTCCCAGGACCTCCTTCATGAGAAAGGCAGCCTCCGGCTTACTTTTAATGAAGGAACCCATGTTCTCCGTAGTCTGGTGACCTGACACCCTTTCTGCCCTTGCATAGTTATCATAGCCCAGACGCCCTTTGCCATTTGGTCTGGCCTTCTGAACTCTACTTTGATTTTAGATTAGCCCACATGATGGGGTTGGATTTGGCCAAAGGCAGCATGGTTTAAATATAACCCTGTCACCAGATCCAGGTGAGAAGGCTGTTTGTCACACATTCCCCAGGCCATGTGGTTGACGATAGCAATTTAGCCACAGGGTTTCCTCGTCTGCATCACTGGAAGGTTTGGAGAGCAGAAGGTGGTGAGTGAATACTCACAGCGCCTACCAGCCTGCTCCAATAGGGGAGTGAAGACAGCCAGCCATGCAGGCATGCTCAACTCAGCAGGCATGCCGTTTGGGACCATGGTGAGAATGTCCATGAGGCACATCAGCAGAGCCACTCTTAGTGTTTAGAAGAAAGGGAAGAGCAGAGCCAAGCATCAGTGAGGCAGAAGTAGGGCTGTGCCCCTTGTCTCATTCAAATGCAGAAACCACTGAAGGCTGTCAAGGGCAAGCAGTAGACACACTGGACACCAGGGGGATGTGAAAGTCAACCTTGTGAAGGAAATGGTGGAATGGAGAAGGTGCCACAGGTTCCAAGGACTCCTCAAAGAGTTTAGATCTACCATACACAAGATCTAAGATGTCGCCTGGCACATTGGTGAAACGGCAAAAAGGAATCAAGGCCAGAGTGATGATACTTTCCCCCACCTCACACATTCCTTAGTAACCACATTAGGCAGGGCTTTCATTAAAGTATGGTGACCATTTGGTGAGATATGATTGGCCAAGAATTCTGGAGCTTGGGATTGGCTCAAACATTGTATATACACTTCTGGGCTGGGCAATAAACAGATCTGCACCCCAATGCTGGTCAGATTTCCCAGGATCCATCACTTCACACACACACACACACACACACACACACACACACACACACACACACACCCCATCCTCAGTCCAGGTTCCACACTGCAGTTCCTTCTTAGAGGTTGCGGGGAGAAGTGGAAAGGTATATCAGTAAGTGCAAGTGAGACACACCACTGGGATAAATACCCCAGACCCTAGCTGAAAGTGTCAAGGGAGATCCCCTGAGAGCAGACAGCTCAATGGACCAAAGAATATGTGTTTCCAGGTCCCAGCTGGTAACTCTAGAGAGCTTGTTATGCAATGCCAGAACAAACTAGAGCCAGGGTAAAGATTCCTGGAACCACCTTTGAAGAGGATGGACGATCAGGACGATCAAAGGTTCAGCACTTCCAGGCCACAGACGTTGGCATCATTTGGATGCCTGGTAGACTGCCCTGAATGTTTACACAGGGAATAATAGGGTTGGTTTTAAATTATCATTCTGCCTAGAACACTGGGTGTCACTGAGGCAAGCATAAAAGCAGGCCATAGAAGTGGCCCCTCAGCTGAGCATTCAGGGAGAGGAGGTGAGTACTAGCAGGTAGTGTCCTGGGAAGGTGAGCAGGCTGTTAGGTTAACCCATCTGGGCTCATACAGCACATCCCAGAATGGTGGTTGAAGGAGAACATTCATGCCAGCCACAGAAATTCCATTCATGATCAAGAAAAGCTGCACCAGTGGCCATGGAGGAAGTAAATAAACTGCTATACAGAAAGCCTCATGGTTTCCTATTATTCACACAAAAGCAACACAATTACAGATCACACTGCATTGGCTTTCATTACCATCTGCTATGTTTTAGGAGTACTTTCCCTGCGTTCACTGTATTCCAGAGGCACCAAAAGTGAGAGTTGTGTAGTGCAAACGCCCATGTCATCAGATGAGTCAGAAACCGGAGGAGAATTCTGAGGCCCACCCTTCTCTTCAATCCCCATCACTAATCCATCATCAAAGTGCTTCTTTTTTTTAAATATGCAATTGTATGTGCTCCCGGGTTTCCCCTGTAGAATCACCCCTGCCAAAGTGGGTGAGTCGGCCATTTGTGCTGTTTGTGTCTTCTACTGATTAGATGAGACCCACCCGCATCACAGAGGACAATCTGCCTTTCTCAGTGTCCACCAATTTCTAAGTTTCTCTCAATCACAAGTATTCTCAGTGAAGCTGAGAGTGTTCAACCACACTGATACATAAAAGTAACCAATTAAGAGGAAACCTTTAAAATATTAGAGATTTTAATATGCTTTCATTCTTGTTTTAATTTTAATTTTTATAATTAATAATACTGGGTATTTTTTCAGTGTTTGTTTACCACTAAACATATTTGGAGTGCTATTTGAATGTTTGGACCATTTTTAATAGAAATTTTAATCAGCTTAGGAGGTATTTATATCGGTAAGTAAGTCATAGTCACATGGGTTACAAATATTTAATTATGTGGTTTTGGTTATAGCTAAGATTCATACTATCTTTCAAAGTATGGAGGGCAAGGCCTACAAAAAAGAACATCAGCTTCAGAAGTTCCTTGCAAAACAAGATCACTTATTCCTACAGATCAATTAGAAATTGAATTGCTTAACTTTCAAAGAAAGTAGGAATTTTGATTAAGCAATAAATTATAAAACAAATGTTAAAAAAGAAATACGATACACACAGATATACATATGCATCAATATGGGTACCTGTATTTTCTAAGCTTTGGTCTTCTTGGTTTTGTTTTGTTAGGGTTGAGGGAATTTGGAGGGTTTTACTACATAGCTAGGCTAGCCTCTGAATTAATACCCTCGTCCCTCTCCTCCTGAGCATTGGGCTTACAGTTGAGATTTGTTTTGAGCAATTTGGAGTTTTAGTGTGTGTCAAAAATATAGGCAATTTTAGTGAAAATTCCACTTGGTCCCAGAAGAAGGTGTGTTCTCTCTGTCTAGTCCCAGAATCCCGAGTTATATTGACAAAATTTAACCTACTAATTGATGGCTTCTGTATTTATTGCTTTAATGTTTTTGTCTACTTGCTCTATCTCAGGCTGAGAACATGTTCTTTGCTTGATCTATTTTCCCCTTAATATCCCTTCTAGCTTCTACTTCACAAAAGTCACTGCTCTTTTCTTTCGTGCACCATCTGGCTTTCTTTGACTAGATGGTGAGACAAGGATTCAGATGTATGTGGTAAGGCGAGAACACGGTGGTAAGAGAGAGAAGCTAAGCCAGAGCAGGGTAGGGAGCCAAAGGCTTGCATTCAGACCGTGGGACACATGGAGCTTTACTCACTGAGAGGCCAGCTGTTAGCATAACATGTATGCCGGGGATTTTCCTGTCCAAGAGAGTTGGAAGCAGGGCACTTGCATGCCAATTATCATGGTTGACGACTACTCCCAGGGATATTAATTCTCCAGCAATCCCACACTACCACGTGATGGCCAAAGAAGACAGTTACTGCCAAAGAAATCTGTGCAAAGAAATGAGGTGCCAGAGTGAATAGCCATGGGGCTGATAAAAGCGAGAGAGTGTGTTAATGTGAGCAGGTCCTAACAGATCAGTTCTAGCCACCAAGAGACTATGCCCTGCTTGCCTGTTACTTTGATTATGTTCATTGAAACTATGAATAGGGGTGTCTTTTGCTTTGTTTGTGTGGTGGTTTGAATAAGAAGAGCCCCCATGGACTCATGTGTCTGAATGCTTAGCCCATAGGAAGTGGTACTTTTAGGAGGTGTGGCCTTGTTGAAGAAAGTGTGAAACTATGGGGACAGACTTTGAAGTCTCATTTGCTCAAGCTACACCCAGAGTGGCTCTCAGTCCCTGCTGTAGATCAACATGTAGAACTCTCTACTCCTTCTCCAGCACCATTTCTGCCCAGATACAGCGATGCTTCCTGCCATAATGATAATGAACTAAACCTCTGAACCATAAGCCAGCCCCAATTAAATGTTGTTCTTTATAAGACTTGCCTCAGTCATAGTGTATCTCCATAGAAATGAAACCCAAAGACAATCTATCAATGTTTTGTCATTAAGAGACGAATACATTTAGACTTACTAATTTATTAATGTTTCGTCATACATATTATTCATGTCATATTTCAGTATGTGTTAAAAACTGTGACAGGGTCTTACTATATATTCCTTGCTGTCCTAGAACTAAGTATGTAGACAAGGCTGGCCTTGAACTCAGAGACCTGCCTGCCTCTGCCTCCTGAGTACTGGGACTAAGTGTGTGTGCAACCATACATGACTACTGTTCATTTTTTACTGATAAAAACATAATATATTTACATATTTCTGAGGTAGTATTAATGCCTCAGTTATATATTGTATAACATTTAATTCAGGCTTAACATATCTATCTCTTCAATTATTTATCTTTCTGTTGTTCCTTTTTTTCCTTTTTCTTTCTTTCTTTTTGTTTGTTTGTTTATTTGTTTGAGATAGGGTCTTCCTATGTAACCCTGACTGTCCTGGAACTCTCTATGTAGACTAAGTTGACCTCAAACTCACAGAGACCCATCTGATTCTACCTCTAAAATCCTTGAATTAAAGGCATGCACCACCACACTTGATATCATTTCTTTATGGCATATATATTTAAAATCCTTTATTCCAGCATTGTAAAGCATTATTAGTACATTATCATGGCTTGAAGCCACTCATTGTGCAGCAGCACCCCTGATCTTTCTCCTACTTGTTAACTATTTCTTGGTGCCATTATCAACTTTCCCTCACCCCTTCCTTCCTTCCCAAACTATAGCAACTGCCAGTTGGCTCTTGACTTGTTTTTATATATCTAGTGTATAGCTGTACACAATAGTGGACTCCTTTCTCCTTCCTAATAGTATTTCATGTTATACACACACACATAGAGGGGCGAGAGAAAGAAAAAAAGAAGAAGAAGAGGAGGAGGAGGAGGAAGAAGAAGAAGAGGAAGAGGAAAAAGAGGAAGAGGAAGAAGAAGAGGAAGAAGAAGAGGAAGAGGAAGAGGTGGAAGAGGAAGAAGAAGAGGAAGAAGAAGAGGAAGAGGAAGAAGAAGAAGAAAGAGGGAGGGAGGGTGTGTATGTGTATCTTCTTTACCTCTAATCAAGGTGTTGTATAGGAAATTGATTTGTTTCTTCCTACAGGACCAACACTCACAGCAATGGCTTTCTAAACACCAAAACCTCAAGCTGTAAGTGATCCTGATCAAAAGAAAACAAGCAGGTAAATGTTGCAGCTTCTTGCTATGGGAGTATGTTCAGAATAAAATGGAGAAAGAGGGAGCAAGGTAGAGCCTGGGGTGCTCATGGGGCTGTAAGAATGAGAAGGGGGCACTAGAAAGTGCTCACAGGGAAAAGTCTGCAGAGAGAGCTGCAGACCCTGAAGTCTCCATTAGAATTCAGCTGAGAGGACTTGTCAGCTCACTAGCTCAATGGTCCACCAGTGAGCTAGTCTCATATTTGCCCAGACTAAGCCACGTATCATCTTTGAAAGTTCCCTTGTGTGAAGTTCACAAGTGTGAAGTAAATTTTAGCATGAGTTTGGGTAGTCATTCAAACTCCCGCAGTGGGAATTTTAAAGAGAAAAATATACTCTCATAACCAGGAGTGAGTTCAAGTGAACCCAAGCAGGCCAGCTTGGGAAGAACCAGAGGTAGCTCTCAGAGAAACTGTGATACTTGGTGTTGTTTGCCTTTGCCCTGACCATGGTCAGCATTGTGCCCACAAAGCTCTATGCCTTTCCTTCCCTGATTCTCATCTAAATCATTCTGTCCCTGCCCCACCCTTAGAGAGACATGTAATGATTTATTGATTCAATATGAATGATGAACTTAAAGGCAACTCAAGAAGAATAGGGCCCAATAGCTCATGATACTTAGCTTGCCTAGAGGTCTGTAATCTCTCAAGGTGGGAAGAATCCATCGTAACCGAACACAGTATACAGGATGGGTGGTGGGTGGTAAGTCTACAAGGAAAGTGAGGTGTTTTACAAGATAATTTTAGAACCAGACCCAGGAACCCAGTTTCCCTGTTTCTTAACTCTTTACTATCCAGAGCAAAGATGAACAGATAAGGCAACAGTGTAAATTAACAAGAAGCAGAAAATCCCTGTGAGCCCAGCAATAAAGGTCCAGCAGCCTTTTGTCTGCACCCTGTGGGATAACTGTGCAGCATCTCCATTTTCCTCACCAGGCAGCAGGGGACCCCGTTGTCCATGCTTCTGTGCATTAAATGAGTGACTGGAAATGGCAGTCTTGATTACAGGAGCATCTTAGATAGCCAATAGCCAGATGAGCTCACAAGCCACAATGTTATGTACGAATGATGTTCTCAGCTCTACAGACATCAGAATGGGAACTATTCTAGGAATGAGGTGTCCCTTTTTAATTGGGAAAAATGAGTTTATCAAGACTTCTAATAAAGTAACTTAAGGTACTATAGAGATTGCCCTGGCAACCACAGGTTATCCTCAGGAACCCACCTAGACTGGGGTGAGCCACCCAGAGTGGCCAGTGTCCTGCCAAGGAGCCTCCATTCAGACCAGGAGATGCTCCTGCCCTTGATGTCTAAATCTTGCCTTTGGTTTAAATAACACCAAACTATCCTGTGCCTTTTATTGTCAATCAGTGTTCTCAGATAATTAAGATGCTGTTAATTCTTGGCAAAAAGTGTAATTAAGAAGCTTAATTATGTCTGTGTGGAGTGAGGGGACTCAGCAGGGCACAAGGCAGCAGCTCTCAGACTTTAATTGCATTAGGAGTCACCCAGGGGGAGCTTGTTAAAAATGCAAATTCCCTGGCTCATTGCCAGAGTATTCTGATTCAGCCAGTAGGGGTGGGATTCAAGAATGTGCATATTTATTCTATATGTAAGTACACAGGTATCTTTGGGATCTACACATACAGTAGCACATGCTAGGGATTAGCTAGCAGCCCTTGGTTAGTGTGACTCAAGGCTTGCAGTGACAAGAGGAGGAGATTTTCTATGCCAAAGATCCAATGAGGTCTTGGCCTTCGAAATGCACTGTGCATTTTAATGTGCTTCTAGAGCCTCCTCTCAAAAGCTGTGCTTTCCTGGGCTCCTACCAGGGACCAGCACCAGTGCTAATTATGCCTTAACCCTTTAGCATGTCTGCATGTGATGAAAGTGTTATTACACAGAAAAGGACACTGAACTTAGGGAAGGTAAATGTTTCTGTGTTTCCACGGATTTTTCCATTGGTTTAAATGCAATAAGACTCCACTTATTGAAGTCTATACTAAACGAAATGCATTTGTATATAATACGACATAAATTTAGTTGATGAATACATATCCATTTTCATTATTTTGCCTTATTAGCATATAATAATGTACCAATAACTGGTTATACTATAGCATTTTCATACATTTTAAAACATGTATGTAATATATTTGATCATGTTCACTACCGCATTGCCTTCTCTTCTACTCATCTTGCTCACCTTTCTTGTCTCAAGTAATTCTCTTATTTCATTTCCCCTTTTTATTTTTTTTTATTTTTCCCATTTTATTTTCTATACTATTTTTTCCATTCTGTTCTCCAGGTTGTGAGAACACTAGCTGTTCTCACAGATGTTCATAAACTGCGTGAAAGGAGCAGAATTCTCTCCTTGCCACTGACTGAGTACTTTACAGTGGACATCAGATGGCATCCTTCTTCCCTAATATCTTGGGTACTGAAAGAAGGTTGAACCTTTATCTGCACTGTATTGCTTAGTGATTTCCATATGCCATGTCCTCTGGCGGGGTCCAGGAAACAGCTTTGAGAAAGGAGTTGAACAGAGAAAATACATGGAGAACTTTAGGTTATCTTCTACTGTATAAGAATGAGCCCCTAGATTCTTCAGAGAGAAAAATTTGTGAGTAATAACAGGAGATGAAGAAAGCAACAGGCATCCAGAGTGATGCAGCATTTCAGACAATCAGAAATTCAAAATTATGATGCTCACAAGAATCAAGAAAAGGAAGAGAAATACAATCTTTTTCCCGTTACTTTATTTACTTATTCATGTATCATCCCCAATCGATGTCCCACCTCCTGGTCCCCACCACACATGGTCCCTCCTCCCATCTTTTCCCTTCTTCCCTGAGAGATTGGACCCCCATCCTGGGTATCCTCTCGCCCTGGCACATCAAGTCTCTGCAGGGCTAGGTTCATCCTCTCCCACTGAGGCCAGACAAGGCAGCCCAGTTAGGGGAACAGGACCCACAGGCAAGCAACAGATTTAAAAATAGCTGCCACTCCAGGTATTTGGAGACCTGCATGAAGACTGGGCTGCACATCTGCTACAAATGTGTAGGGGGTAGGGGAAAGGACCAGCCTGTGCATGCTCTTTGGTTGATGGTTCAATCTCTGAGAGGGTCCAGGTTAGTTGACTCGGTTGGTTTTCCAGTAGAGATCCTAACCACTCCGAGTCCCTCAATCCTTTCCTTAACTCTTCCTGACTCCTAGTCTTATCGGACTCCCTGACAGACAGGGAGACTGACAAGAGTCCCTGAGCTCTGTCCAAAATTTTTGGCTGTGTGTCTCTTGATCTGTTTCAGTCAGCTGCTGGGTGGAGCCTCTCAGAGAACAGTTATGCTAAGTTCCTGTCTGCAAGCTTAACAGAGTATCATTCATTAATAGTGTCAGAGATTGGTGCTTGCCCATGGGATGATCTCAAGTTGGGCCAGGTATTATTTAGCTATTCCCTTAGGCTCTGCTGTACCTCTTTGCCCCTGCATTTCTTGTAGACAGGACAAATTTGGGGTCCAAAGTTTTGTGGGTGGTTGGTGTCCTTATTCCTTCACTGGGAGTCCTGCCTAACTGCAAGAGGTGCCACTTCAGGTTCCATATCCCCACTGTTAGGAGTCTCAGCTAAAGACACCCCTGTAGACTTCTGCAAACATCCCCCATCCCAGGTCTCCGGCACATCCTAGAGATGCCACAAACTCCCCTACCCTGCTGATTTCCCTTCACTCCCCCAGCCCTCTGGCTCTCTCTCCTGCCTTTTTGAACCCCCTATCCCCCCCCACCTGCTCTCCTATGAGTTCCCACCCTCCATCTGACTCCTGTGACCATTTTATTCAGACTTCTAAGTGCGATTTATGCATCCTTGTTTGAGTCTTCCTTTGTGTTTAGCTTCTTTGTAGAGTATAGCATGGGTACCCTGTACTTATATTCCCTTATAAGTCAGTATATACCATGAGAAACCCACAAGGAGAAATAAAATCTAATAAGTATTAGCCTCTCGTGGTATTTATTCTATCCCCTGTACCAAAAGAAGAAAGGAAATAGAAATAAATGGTAATAATTATGTCATTTAAAGATGTAGAAATTACGGCAGAGGAAGAAGTGTCACCATTGGCAAATGAAAAGGATACAACACATTTATATCTTCTTTCCTCTAAATGTAGAGTCTTTCAGGGACAGTTGTGTGCATAAAATGATAAGATCAACTAAAAGTGAGGCTTGGGCCATTATTAGATGATTGTGAAGGAATAAGAAAATGTAAATTTAAACATTTAACAGTTTAGAGTAGTATTTTACAGGAAATCTGAACAAAATGGGGATCACTCATTGGACCACTCTGTAATTGTACATGAGATAGAGTATGAAGACAGGCCCCAAACAGGATGTGGACACAAGAGATATGTGACAATGATCCCATGCTGGATGCAGCAGCAGGCAAGGAAACCATATGTTAGGAAGATCTACAGAACGCAGAGCTAGAGAAGGCATATTCTGACAGACACAGGTCACGTATAGATCAGGGCCCCAAGATTAGTGCTGTCCATATCCAGCCACTCTCATGCATCATGGTGTCTCAGGACTCGATCAGGAATCTAGTGACACCTGGATTACCAAGTACTATAGTCTGAAAAGAACACAAGAGGATTGATTGTAAGCAGGTTCTGAAGGAAATCCTATGTGGCTATACCCATAGGTTAACGGACTGAGTATTATGGAAGGGTTTGTTGGAAACACAAAACAACAGAAAGCAAAATAACATGTATTATAGAAAATATTCAAAGATTATTATCTCATACACTTAGTACTGAAAATTTAAATTACTACCATGCTTCATATGAACAATTTGAAAATACAGTTTCACCTTAAAATTGCCATGACTTCTGTTCAGAAGTCCTAATCTTAGAGTTCTACACCAATGAATAAAAACCACAAAGATAAATAAACATAGAAATGTTGAAAGATGAGAAACTCATAAAATAAGTTATGAGTTATCTATACAAGAGGCAGTATAGGATTGGATCATAGATGCTCATCCTGCCCCTCCCCCATTCCCAGTCTTTATTGACTTAGCTTTGACTTTAGGTCTGACAAGAGAGTTAAACATGTCCTGTGTCGTATGTCTTGGTGACACGGACCATTTATAGCCAATGTAGTTCCTCAGCTCTCCTGACTACAGAAAACCAATGGGTATGAAACTTTTTTCCTGAAATATAGTATATTCACCAAAATATGGTAAAAACAATAATATTAAAAAATTGAACTATGCTGATGTGTCTTTCAAACCCAGCTATACTGGGTGTTCTAGTTCGCTCTGATAAACACTGACTAAAAGTAACTTTGTGTGGAAAGAGCTAATTTCACTGAACTCTTCTGGATAAAAGTCCCTCACGGACGGAACTGATGGTTGGAACTCAAGGCAAATACTTGATGCAGGGACAGTGGAGGAATGCTGCTTACTGGCTTACTCATCTGATTCCATCCAACTAGTTATTTTATACAGCGCAGGACCATTTGCTTGGGGATGTTCCACTCATATGATCCCTCATAAGTTAGCCATGAAAAAAATGCCCAGTAGGCATGCCCACACAGCAGTCTGGTGGAGGCAGTCTTATTTGAGGTTCCCTCTTCCCAAATGTGTCTAGGTTGTGTACAGTTGAAAATAAAAATTAACTAGGACATTGGAATCATCCTCTATGCTGTTTTAGAACATGGTGTTGGGCCACCATAAGAAGATTGCAAATGAGCTGGGCATGGTGGTGAACACCTTTAATTCCAGCACTTGGGAGGCAGAAGCAGGAAGATCTCTATTTCAAGGCCAGCCTGGTCTACAAAGTGAGTTCCAGGACAGCCAGGGCTATACAGAGAAACCCTGTCTTGAAAAACCAAAATGTAAAGAAGGAAGAGGAGGTGGGGTGGAGGGAAAGAGGAGGAGAAGCAGGAGGAAGAAAAGGAAATTGCAAGTAAATTTCCATAAACATGTGAACACACCTACCCTAAGGAGAGCAAGTACTTTAGTACTTTATCCTGATTACTTTGTAACCCTGAATTCCTTTCCTTCTTGGATCTATGTATATTTATTTACACAAATAAATGTGTGTCTTGCAGGGAGCATCTCTGTGTGTATGTAGGTGTGTGGTGAGAATGGTGTGTGTGTGTGTGTGTGTGTGTGTGTGTGTGATATGTTGAGTATTACTACTTTGTTCTTACATGTCCAGTGTTGTACTTTCTGCAAACATCATTCTGCCTTCATTGAAGAAATACCACTGGTTGCACTGAGATTGTTACCCAGTGGCACATGCCTGAAATGTATGAGGCCATGTAGTCCAGCCCAATGCTACAAACTATAAGAACAGCAACAAAACAAAAACTTTGAAGACAAAGAGGAAACTACAAGCATCCCACTGTAAGTGATCCAATTGTTAATGCCCTGCCCCAACTTCCCACCACAGAAACCTTCAAGTGCCCAAGCTGATGAGTCAGGGAACCACATCCCTTACCAGATAAGGCTTCAGCCCTAGTATTGTGGTTATTTATAAGTCTCTCTGTCAATTAAAGCTTAACTATTAGAAAGGGGGAAGGAAAACTTGTTCTAGAAAGGTCTAAAGAGTAAATATTTTCAGTATGACAAATTTGCAGCCACAGGCTACATGCAACCCAGGATGGCTCATAATGCAGTCCAGCATACTTGTAGATAACAGTGTCATGTGCCAGTGTGAAAAGATCCAGGTTGAAGGCTAAAGAACCTGTGTTTGATTGCTATGGGCAATGAACAGGACAGACACACTTGCTTAGAGAAAGTAAGTGTGCACATTTCAATAGCTCCCTCTCATGTGTTTCCATTTGGATGCCTGGCCTATTGGGCATGACTGCCACACTAAGAATCTTTTATGCAGCCAGTGTCCCACCTGCCATTCCTCCTGATAACTCCCATTAGCAGGCTTCAGCTGTCCTAGGTGTCTCTTGATGTACTCAAGTTGACAAGACCAACCATTACACCTCACAGCATTTTTGTGGAAATCCTAACTGTGGTCTATTTGTTTTCTAACTTGTTATAACAAATTTCATGTAGTGAGGTGACGTTAAACGATTAAACACATTCTCTCATAATTTGGAGGCCAAAGAGAAAAGCCAGGGTACTTGCTAGAATCTGTTCCCTCTGAAGGTAATAAGAAACAAACATCTCTTTTCTCTTCTGGCTTCTAATGGTAACAGGTCCTCCATGGTGTAGGACTCTAAGAATGCCTTCTAAGAAGCTACTTACTGAATTTAGAACCATCCTTAAATTGAGAATGGTCAAATCTTGAAATCTTTTGACTGGCATTTGCAAAAGACCTCTTTACAAGCAAAATCACAATCATGGGTTCTAGGATTTAGGACTGACATGTATATTTTAGGGGATACCAACCATGTAACTAAAGGCAGCTATTGTACTCCTTTCCCACAATTACATGTTAGTTAAGTGGGGGGTGTAGATCATTTGTCTACTCAGACTTGATGGGTTTTCAGTTTTGGAGGACCGTGTTTAAGGAACTGTATTCAGGAACACTTCAACTTGATTGAGGTAAGATCTTGTCCTCAACCTTAACCTGACAACACTGGAATGGAATGAGACTTTAAGGGCTCCTCGGAAGTGTGGTCATGATTTTTATTTGGAATAAATAGCAATACTTGCAGTAAAAAGGCATAAAACGTCAAGAGGCACATGATGACAGTCTGGAAATGTATCTCTAAGTCTTTGACCTCTCTATCTGGAAAGGTCAAGAAAGAAAGATTTCTCTCCAGAGAGACAGGTGAGGATAAAGTGGAGAGTATGCCGTAGCATCCCAAGTCTTCATGCTCTTGCTACATTAACCCACAATGCATGGCATTGAAACTTGGAATTGGGATACTAGCACTGGATCTCTGGGTGGGCTGGCTGTGGGGAGTGTGCATGACCATGGTTGTGGGGTTGCTTACCCTGTGGAATTTCTATCACCTGCCCCCCCCCCCACAGTCAGACTGCAAGCACTTGCTGGGATGTGCAGATGAACTTATGACAACAGCCGCAAGGCTTTTTGGCTCTTGAATCTCTCTACAAGTCTCTTCAATCCACCCCAAATAAACACATATTCTAACTACAATACTGTGTTTGTTGTGAAAATAGACTTTCAAACTAATCCATTCGTACTTAGGGAGAGGGATACCACAGTTCTCTCAAAGGGAGGTTCAGGAGGTAGTGGTGTGTCTGTGGTCCCAAGAAGTTGAAATTCTGAAGGTCAAAGGGTTGACATGTTAGTGTCCTAGTGATCTGATAACAAATGCCCCAAACTGGCCACTTGCAACAAGCAGTTCTCATCAAAGTGGAGGCTGGAAGTCCCAGTTCAAGATGTGCCAGTGTCGGCTTCTAAGATTTCTCCTGTTGGCTTCTAGAATCATGTGGGGGGTTTTTTGTTGTTCATTTCTGTTTGGTTTTGTTTTGTTTGTTTGTTTGTTTGTTTGCTTGTTTTCTGGCCCTTCACACAATAATATTTCTGTTCTGTCCCCTTGTCTTAAAGAACAAAGTCATACTGCATTGGGTCCACATGAATGATTACATTTTACCCTAATCATTTTTTATAAAGACAAGTGGCTCTAAATCCAGCCTCATCTTTTAATGTACTTATTAAATTTTAATGTTAAAATTTAGCATAAATCTTTTGGAGCACATAGTGAGTCTACAATAGAAGCTGTTCCTACTGTGCTAAGAGACAGAGAGTGATGACCACCACAAAAATAGGGCTTTAGGGACAACACTGCCAATGACAAGAGAGGTCCCCTTGCCAAAGATACTTCGCCTTTTTAATTCTTAGCTTCTACTTGTTGAAACAGAGGGACAACAATCATATATCCTTACAGGGTTGCTTCAAACATTAAATGAAAAATATTTTGGCACTCTGTATTCATGGTTTCTCTGTCCCCAGCTGACTTCAGATTGATATTCTTAAAGCTTTGCATCTGTGACTTATGTACCTTTATCCCTTGGCACTGGTCTCTAAACAGTATACTATAACAACAATTTACACAGTGTCTTAGGTAATGTAAATAATCAAGAGATGATATGAAGTTAGGGAAGCACGTACACATGTCATATACAATGCCATTTGATACAGGATATTTGAGCCCCACTGTACTGTGGTCTGAGAGAAGAGCTCAGTCAGATCCCTATGGATAACAAGGGCCAACTGAATATATATAAAAATACCACAGTACACTGCTGGTTCTGGTAGGAGAAATAAGCATATTAAATGCAAGTTCATTAGGACTGGACTCCCAAGCATAACTGAGGCTCTGGTGGAGGATAGCAGAAAAAGAACCGAACAAAATTCTACTGTTTCTTTACCTCATCTGTTTTGACTGAGACCCAAACCCATTCATAACCACACACACTGGCTGGGCCCTCCAGGGGTCCTGCTTCATTTTTTGCTGCAGCTCCTGCTATACCCATTGCTGTCTATACAGCATCTCCATCTCAACAGCCCCTGTTTGAAATCCCCTCAGAGCTTTCTGCTTATGCTAGTGATGGAAGAGAATGAATTGGAAGTGTTTCATCCTGGCAGGTAAGCCCTCATCTCCCTTCCCTCACTTCACGGCTCTCTTAGAGCATCTTGGCCTCAGCCCACATCCAACACTTTGGTCTTGCAGCCTCAGAACCTGAACGTATACTGTTCCCTCCTCCAGAATGTTCTTCCTGTTTAGAGGCTGAAAGTCTTCACTGAACCTTGAGATGATGCCTAAATGCCTTTACCAATGAAGTCACCACCCTCCTGCCTTTTATGGCCTGGAGTGAGGTAGATGCCCCCAATATACTTCCTCATAACCATAGGGGCTCCCACTGCCCATCAGCACTCTTATATGGTAGAGTCCTTTGCAGGTCCCAAGTAGAAACATTCTATGAGGAGAAAGATGAAGAGATGGGAGGAGGAACAAAGCCTCTTAGTGTTTTATTAGAAAAGTCTGCTTGAGCCAGTCCACTCAAGGCCTTCTATGGGCTTGATGTATACTCTCACCCTAATGTGTTTTCTGAACAGACAAGAGACCTTGACATTAAAGCCCCCACATCAGGGTGGAAGCAGAACTGTTTCATAGGAATTGAATCATAAATGTATGCAAAGCAAGCTTTATTCTGATGGAGAGAATGCTGCATACTGCCATAGCTGAGGCAACCACCAGTACTTGGTTTTTACTCTTTAGTTTTGGGGATTTTTTTGTGGGGAGAGTTGCTGTTGTCTGGTCTGCCTATTTTTTTTCCCTTCTTCCCTCAAAACCCTCCCATATAACCCTCCCTGCTCTCCTACAAATCCATGGCCTCTGTTTTCACTAATGGTACCTGCACACATATATGTATGTACATATATTCCAAAATATAACTTGCCAAGTCCATATATTACTTGTATGTGCATGTTCAGGGCTGACCAAAAGAGTACCTCTGATAGCATATTCAGTACTGGGTCTCATTATCCTCAGTACTACACACAGGTCATGAAACAAAGGAGACCAAACAAGACTTTTCTTTT